>NC_143577.1:114287641-114456235 GCF_048544385.1 Mastigoproctus giganteus
CATGAGAAATGTATTATTAACTTAATAATAATAATGTCATTAATGAAATTTGACAATTTAATGTTGAACACATCTGCACATAAAAAGACTAATTCTTGTACCAGCAAAGAAAACGGTCAAATAATATTAAATTTAAAAAAAAAAAAAAGGTGAGGAGAACATGAGTGCAAGCCCTACTCAGCATTTTTTAAAATTCAATATTGTTCTCAGCATAATGCATAATACACCGAGTTATAAAGAGTGGCCTGTCTATTTCCAATGATTTGGGCTCAATACAAAACAAATGTCAGAATTTAGTCTCTATCATCCCTTTCCCAAAGCCAAAAATCAAGTGGGGTGGGGGAGTTATATCTGGGTTTATTTTTTCTTGGGATTTAAAAAAAAAAAAGTGATATAAGAGGACAAAGCATTTAAATGGGAGTGCTATACCCATTAAAAAATGCACAGCACTTCGTAAGATTGACTATAGGATCAGAAGAAAAGAACATTATAAGAGAGAACATTATAGTAGTTTACTGTATTCATTTTCAGAGTAAAGTTTTGTACACAACACAGTGTGACATCCCTTCATAGGCTATGAAATCACATTTAGAATAGCAAATCTAGAAATGCTTAAACAGACAGAGTACAGACAGTGAAGAGATACACAGCTTGCATATTGTAGTTTGCTGGCTGCAGTTATCATTCTCTGTAAATAGTTTACTTCAAGTTTGCTTGCACTGACTTGAAGAAATATACCCATTGGAGGGTGGGGAGTATGACAGTCTGATCTATGATATACCCAACTCTTTTTACTTTACTTTCTTCGTAAACTGGTTTTCTTCTAAATGCCTCATCTGGAAATCTGTAGAATCACTATAAAAATTAAACAATTTGATTTTTTAATATTTTAAAGTAAATACAGTATTATTTCTTAAGAATTATAAAAAAAAAGAAAAAAAAAAAAGGCTTTTACTATCTGTTAAATAAAAGGAAAAATTAACTGATTTATTTCTATTATTCTAAGGTATTGCACCTTACTCAAAATGATTTCCAGGAATAAACTGTAATTCAAGGGGCAGCACTATAGAGGAAAAAGGCTTTTTTTTTTTTTTCTGTAACAAGTGCATATCACTTCTTTCTTTTAAAGTTCAATAAATAATCACTCTAAGATATTGCACCTTATGCGCAATAATTTCCTGGAATAAACTAAACTGTGTAACTTGAGGGATAGCACCATAATGGGGAAAAAAAACTTTTTTTTTTCTATAATAACAGAAATGCATATCTGTACTTTCTTTTAAAGCTTACATTGTAACTGTTGCTTATTTTACAAAGCTGTGTTCTCCAATTTTGAAAGGAATTTCAGAAAGCATTACTCTGCTACAAAGAAGGGAAACAAGATTGGTGAGGGGAACAAAGGGGTGCTCTTACCAACAAAGGCTTAAGTTCTGCAAATTGCAGCACCTGGAGAGTAGGCACCTGCGAGGTGATCTGATTGAGGTATACGGCCTTGAATGGGATGAGCAAGCTGAATGCTGATGGGATTCTTCCGCTTGCTCAGATTAAGAACTTGAGGGGGCATAGATTCAAATTGAGGTAAGACAGTTGTCGAATAGATGTGCAGAAATTTACCTTTAGCCAGCGGGGAATCACTTGGTGGAACAGACTTCCATCTTTTGTTGTGGAAATTGATAGCCTAAATAAATTTAAGGCTGAGCTGGACAGGCATTTGGAACGAATGAAGGGGTGAAATGGGAGGGTTTTATAAGCTTGCTTTCTTGCATTGTATGCATCTACTAATGCTAATGCTTGGTATAACATGCCAGGGAATTTGTTTACTGAAAAAAGTATATAACAATTTATGTCCTCTGAAAATAATTGCAGTACTGAATGTTAATACATTTTATTCTTATGAACTTTTGTTTCAGGCATGAGGCAATGACTGGAGATAGGCTTCATTTGTTTCAGTTACATTAAATGTGAACAATTCACTGTAGTGTATGCTAAAATATCACCCTTTTATTCTAGATTTACATTGTAACATTTTTAAGAAAATAAAGCAGTAAGTACAATGAAGTTGCTGTGTTGTTCTTTTACAAAGCAGCTCATGTGAATCAAAATCTATAGGATCACACCATATCACTCTTACTTATGGTGCATATTTAATTTTTTTTTTTTTTATACACCCAAATAATCCACCAAGGTGCCTAGATATACAGGATTACAAATCTGATGGGGCATGAACTGAAATTGAGGAAAGCGAGTTGTGTAATTGATGTGCGGAAATTTGCCTTTGGCCAGTGGGGAGTTGATTGCTGGAACAAACTTCCATCAGTTGTTGTGGAAGTTGATAGCTTAAATAAATTCAAGGAAGAAGTGGACAAACTTTTGGAGTGAATGGTTGGGCAAAATCAGAATTTTTTTTTTTTTTTTGGGTGATGCTGTATAAGCTTGCTTTCCTGCATCAAGTGCTTCTATTAATGTTAATGGATGCAAATTCACATATTGCAAGATTGAGCCTGTATATCTCTACAAAAAAATTAAACTTCTGATATCATTTTTATACTTCAGTATAGCTGAAGTATAGTCTGGCAGCCTCTCTGCACTGCTCAGAAAACTTCATATCTGATTGCATAATTACCCCAGGTCTCTTTCATTCTCCTCTACCCTGAGTGTAATCCCACCCAGTTTGGTACATTTCTCTAGGGTTACTGTTACCCACATGCAGTACTTTGCATTTGTCAACATTAAATTTCAGTTGACTTCTCAGCACATCATCCCAACTTTTCCAGATCCTGTTGCAGCAGCATATTGTCATTACTGTTATTAACAACCCTGCCAACCTTTGTATCATCTGCAAACTTGGACACTAAGCCTGATATATCTTACTCAGTATCATTGATAAATATACAAAACAACAGTTGGCCCAACACTGAATCCTGGGGTACTCCACTAATAACTTTAGTCCACGAAGAGCAGTGTCCATTGATTACCATTCTCTGTCTTCTCCCACTCAACCATCCTTTTATCCATTGTAGCAACTTGCCCTTAATCCCATACTGCTCCAATTTGTACAGTAGTCTTCCATGTGCAACAGTACCAAGAGCTTTCCTGGAATCCACATATATGATATCAAAATTATTTTTTTCATCCAGTTCCTTTGTGGCCACGTCATAGTATCCAAAAAAATTGGTCAGACCAGACTTCCCCTTAACAAACCCATCCTGTGTCTGAATTATTACTGCAGTCTTGTCTAGATGATTCTGCAATGCTGCTTTAACCAGTGACTCCATTATTGGCTAAGGGTTTGTTTCTTATTTTCCCGTCTCCTTTAATATAACTGGATAGATCCCAGCCACCCCAGGTGCCTTTATGTTTAATTTCAACAATTTCTCCTCCACTTTGCTCTCATTTTTTACAAAATCATTTAACTCCCTGTTAGAGTTTCATAAACATCTGGCCTTCTTCTCCTTGAATAACTCTTCATGTGTGGATGTAGATGCAAAATACTCATTGTTTGTCAGTAACCTCAGAAGGATCATAAAGAATGAAACCATCGATACCAAGTGGAGCAATTTGATTCATTCCCTTCCTTCTAGTGTTTACATATGGGTAAAGGAGTCTTTGCTGTTTTTCTTTGCATTCTTTGCCAAAGATTTCTCATAATCTGTTTTCACTTGCCTAACCTCCTTTGTGACTTGATTACAGACTAGCTTATATCTACCATATGCTTTTATCACCTGATAATTTATATGAATCCCATGCATTTTTCTTCTCTGGCACAAGTCTCATTAGTTCATCTGACATCCATTTGGGCCTAAACCTAGAACAGTATTTCTTAGTTGGAACAAACAGACTACTATCTTCCAAGATTACTTCTTTGAATATTTCCCATTTAGAACAGGCTCTAAATACTCAATGATGAGTATAATTGTTCATTATACTCATCAGAGTCACAAGGCCTATAACAAACTCCTACCCTCATTTAGCTTTCCCAGTGCTTATGTCACATCAAACTGACTCAACATTGCATTGTCTATCTATGTCAAGTGGATGCACTTCCTTAGATTTTATGTGTTTCTTAACTAAGAGCATAACCCCTCCTCCCTTCCTATCCTGTCTATCCTTTCTGTACACATTGTACTGCCCAAATTACAATTCTGCATTCCTTATATCTGTGTGACACCACGTCTCTGATATCCCAACAATATCTGCCTTTGATGACTTGACCAGCACTTTAAATTCATCATATTTATTTACTTTACTCCTAGCATTGGTGTATATGCAAATATACATGCACCTATTCTTACTCTTAGTTACTCTAACACAGCCAATGTATTTGGTTGTTTCATGACTCCCAGCAGTTCCTGAAATCCCCAGCAACTTGCTTTCAGGGCTGCTGCTCATTTCAATAGAAGCTTGTTGTTTGTTTGTTATTTGATTTTTAGGAGCATTAGCAACTAAGGCCATATTGCTCCGGGGATATGCGGTGGTCATTCCCTGACCTTTCCACATCCTTCGTATTTGGTGGTCACAGGCTCGAACCCCGGTCTAATCAAGAAGCGTTTGCTACACACTGCTGCTTCAATAGAAGCAGTGCATGAATCACTTCTACCTCTGCCTGCTGCTACTGTTAATCTATCAGTTTCTGAATCCTCCCCCCCATGCTAGCAGTTTTCCAACCTATCTAACATCACAGCCTTCGATAGCATCAGCAAATATTCTTGCACCCTTTCTATTTAAGTGTATCCCATTCCTGTAGAAGCAATCCTGTTAACAAGCACAGGTCAAGCTGAGAAAAATTCTTCCTCATGAGCCTTGTGCAATCTCTCCAGGGCCGAACTGATTAACAAGGCTGTCATCATATACTTTCTCCTATCGCGTCTGGGCAGGATTGTAGACACTTTCAAATTTAACCCGAACTTGCGACTTGTTTTCAATATTATCCCAGGATCACAACCAGCCCTTGTATGTGTGAGGTGTTGATTATATAATGTGGCCGTTAACTGTTGCCTACTTACATGCTGCACATTAAATTGGTTTCCATGTAAACAATCTGAAAGTATAAGATTAACATAAGAAATTAACAATTTCTAAAATTTAGTTTTAAATACATGAAGTACTATTGTTTAATATATTTAAGAAGTACAGTTACTCTATCATGTTAATGAGGAATTTTATGCCAATGGTTACTTACTTACTATAGAGGCAACTATCTCTTCAGAGATAGGTTATATTGGTAATAACCATATTAAATGTGGAAATAACATTTATATACAATCTAGAGGAATAGTAGTAGTAGTAGTAGTAGTAGTAGTGGCACATGATGCAAGAAAGCAAGTGTAGGAGCTTATGCAGCATCAGCCAAAAAAAAAAAAAAAAAAAAATCATCACACCATTCCCTCCAAATGCCTGTCCAGTTCCTCCTTAAATTTATTTAACCTATCAACTTCCACAACGACAGATGGAAGTTTGTTCCAGCAATTAACCACCCGCTGGCTAAAGGCAAATTTCCGCACATCTATTCTACATCTGTCCTTTCTTAATTTGAACTTATGTCCCCGTAGGTTCGTAATCTGAACAAGTGGAAGGATCCCATCAGAATTCAGCGTGCTCAACCCATTCAAGGCCTTATAGACCTCAATCAGATCACCGCGCAGGTGCCTAGTCTCCAGCCACTGCAATTTGCAGAACTTAAGCCTCTCTTGGTAAGAGAATCCTTTCATTCCCCTCACCAATCGTGTTGCTCTTCTCTGTACACGCTCAAGCAAATCTACATCCTTCCTAAAATGAGGCCTTCAGACCTGTACGCGGTACTCAAGGCGTGGCCTGACCATTGCCTTATACAGAGGGACAATCACCTCCTTTTCCCTGCTAGCAAAATTCCTATATATCATTGACAAAACCCCATGACCTGCCCTAGCAGCCTGTCTGCATTGCTCAGAAAACTTCATATCTGACTGCACAATTACTCCCAGGTCTTTTTCATTTTCTACCACCTTAAGTGTAGTACCACACAGTTGGTACGTTTCTCTGGGATTACTTCTACCCATATGCAGTACTTTGCATTTGTCAAGGTTGAACTTCAGTTGCCACTTCTTAGCCCATCTGCCCAAATTATCTAGATCCTGTTGCAGTAGCACACTGCCATTACTGTCATTAACAACACTGCCAACCTTTGTGTCATCTGCAAACTTCGACATTAAGCCTGATATACCTTCATCAATATCATTGATAAATACACAAAACAACAGTGGACCCAACACCGAACCCTGTGGGGCTCCACTAATAACATTAGTCCATGAAGAGCAGCACCCATTGATTACCACCCTCTGTCTTCTCCCACTTAACCATCCTTTTATCCATTGTAGCAACTTACCCTTAATACCATTCTGCTCCAATTTGTACAGTAGTCTTCCATGCGCAACAGTGTCAAAAGCTTTCCTGAAATCCAAGTATATGATATCAAAATTATTTTTTGCATCCAGTTCCTTTGTGACCACATCATAATAACCAATCAAATTTGTCAGACAAGACTTTCCCTTAACAAACCCATGCTGTGTTTGAATTATTGCTGCAGTCTTGTCTAGATGATCCTGCAATGCATCTTTAACCAGTGACTCCATTATTTTACCCGGAACAGAAGTTAAACTAACTGGTCTGTAATTACTCGTGTCACCCTTCGATCCACCTTTGTGAATTGGGGACACATTTGCACATCTCCAGTCCGTGGGAACCTCCCCTGAGTCCAAGGATGCTCTCATAATTATGGCTAAGGGTTTGCTTAGTTGCTTTGCCGCCTCCTTTAAAATAACTGGATAGATCCCATCCACCCCAGGTGCCTTTCTTATGTTTAACTTCAACAATTTCTCCTCCACTTTGCTCTCAGTTATTACAAAATCATTAAGCACACTGCTACAATTTGATAACCTTCTTCCATTTTCAAACTGTAATAATTCCTCACGTGTGAATGTAGATGCAAAATACTCATTCAGTTTGTTTGCTATCTGAGCAGGATCATCAACAGTCGAACCATCGATGTCAAGTGGACCAATCATATTCATCCCCTTCCTTTTAGAGTTTATATAAGTAAAGAAATCCTTGCTGTTTTTCTTAGCATCCTTTGCCAAAGATTTCTCGTAATCCGCCTTCGCCTGCCGAACCTCCTTTGTGACCTGATTACAGACTAGCTTATATCTGCCACAGGCTTCTGCGTCACCTGATAATTTATATGCATCCCATGCATTTTTCTTCTCTGTCACGAGTCTCATTAGTTCATTTGATAACCATTTAGGCCTAAACCTTGAACGATATTTCTTAATCGGTATATAAAGTCTAGTAGCTTCCACGATTAATTCCTTGAATGCTTCCCACTTAGAATTTACTGTTGGTAACATCGTCAGTTGATCCCACTGTACAGAATTTAAAAACTGTCTGAGACCACTGTACTCCCCTTTACGGAAGCAAAAACCCTTTCCTTTACCCCTGACGGTAGTTACCTCTTTGAGTAAATCCCACTTCAGCACACTGTGATCACTGCCACCTAGTGGTTCCTTTATCTGCAAATTCTTAATACACGAATGATCACTGCTGATAACCAGATCAAGAGTATTACTTTCTCTGGTTGCCTCTCGAACATGCTGCTGCAGAAAACAATCATCCAATAAATCCACAAAAGTCTGACTGGTGTGTGAGTGACCAACCCACAAGTTCCAGTCAATATCTGGGAAGTTAAAATCCCCCATTATAAGACATTCAGATTTACTGGCCCACTCTATTTCTCTGTACAATTGTTCATTGTACTCATTCAAGTCATTAGGCTTATAATACACTCCTACCCTTATTTTTCCTTTCGCAGTGCTTATCTCGCACCAAACTGACTCAACAGAGCACTGTTCATCTATATTAACTGGGTGCACTTCCTTTGATTTTATGTTTTTCTTAATTAACAGCATAACACCCCCTCCCTTTCTGTCCTGTCTATCCTTTCTGTACACATTGTACTCCCCAAATTCCAGTTCTGCATTCCTTATATCTTTGTGACACCACGTCTCTGCTATCCCAACAATATCCGCCTTTGATGTCTTGACCAACACTTCAAATTCATCAAATTTATTTACTATACTTCTAGCATTGGTATACATGCAAGCATACATGCTCCTATGCCTATTCCTTGTTACCCTAACACATCCCATATACCCAACTATTCCATGATGACTGCCATCCGTCCCTGAAACCCCCAACACCCCTCGCTCCAGGTCGCTTCTTATTCTAATAGAAGTTGTGCAAGAATCACCTTCACCTCTGCCTGCGGTTACTGTTAAACTATTAGTCTTTGTATCCCCCCAAACTAGCAGTTTTCCGACCCACCTAACACTGCCTCGATAGCATCAGCAAATATTCTTGCACCCTTTCTATTTAAGTGTATCCCATCCCTGTAGAAGCAATCTCTCCTGTTAACAAGTACAGTCCAGGCTGAAAAAAATTCTACCCCTTGAGCCTTGCACAATCCTTCCAGGGCCGAATTGATCGACAAGGCTCTCATCATGTACTCCCTCCTATCGTGTCTGGGCAGAATTGCAGACACTTTCAAATTCAACCCTATTTCACGGCTTTTTTTCAACAGTGACCTGTACTTGTTGAGTAATTCTGCCGGTCTCCTACTCTTAATATCATTAGTGCCAACGTGTACAACTATATCACCTTTTGTGCCCTTGAAAGATGATATCCGCTCTACAACGTCATCAACCTTTGCCCCTGGCAGACATACCCTGGTCCTGTTCCACCTATCCTTTTTACAAAGGATGTTCCCCGTTTCCCTGACAATAGAGTCACCAACAACAACTAGTTCCTGTGGGACCAGCGCATTCTGCCTTAGGGGTTGCCGCTGTGTTGCGTGATGACCAAGTGCAAGCTCTGGCGTTGATGTGGGCAGCTGAGAGCCTGATGGGCCCCTCAATTTAGTTACTTCGAGGGCATCCACCCTGTCCTTCAAGCTCTCATATAGGCCCATAAGAACGCTGAGTTGTTGCCTGATTTCGATACACTCCTTGCATCGCGCACACACAAAGACATCCCCCATGGCAATATCATGTTCCGTTCCAGAGAGTTCGGCAAACATTTCACAAGTTGCACATTTCTTTAGGCTGTGATGCGTTGGAGAACTGCCCCCCTCAGTTCTCCCCCGAGTCACAGCACTCCTGCCACTTTGTGCCCGTTGCTTTGCTGATCTAGTTTGGGGCATGGTAGTTTAAATTAATAAAATCAATAAATTAAATATCAATAGTATTTGAATAGAAACTATTAAATAGAAACAGTGAAGCGTATTACTATATAATTATGCGTTAGAGCTACCTAGCTAACTCAATTAAAAAAATTTGAATTCCCTACCACTATATCCAAAAACAATGGCTACAAAAATGGAACGAAATAACGGTTTTACCTATCGTAAGTAAAATCCACAAAAACTCTTTATCTAAATTAAAAATAAAAAATAACCAGCGTAACTATAACTATATGACTACGTATTAAGTACAATATAAAATAACAATCATGTAAATAACAGGTAAACACTTATCGTTTTATGGCAACAGGCACTACCAGTTCATGTAATCTGGTAAATTTGCATCTACATTTTTATTTTATTTCATAGATGACATTACAGAGCTTGACTGTGATGAATATGAGGAAATTTGTAATGAAATTTACCCAAGTGATCTCATAGTTGAACGTACAAACAATGGCAGTATGCAAGCAATGTACCCTTGATTTGGAAATAGACATAACAACATAATGCACACAAAACTGTGCGACAAACAAGATGAATTCAGCTTTAATACTATAACCCTCACAAATTGGAACTCTAATATTTCCAAAAAAAGTGCATATGCTTGCATTCTTATTCTAACTCAATAAGAATGTAAACATATAGGGGAATTAAAATAAGTAGCAATAAAATACTTAATTAGTTGCTTGAACAGATTAAAACAGAAACTGATTAGCAATGGTATTCCAGAAGGATTATGTAAAATACCATATAGGTGTAGCCATAAAAGCTTCTGTTTTTCTTTCATGCAGATGCTACAACCCAGATGATATTAATGACCAAATTTGGAACAAACAAGCAATTAACTTCTTTACTCTCATATAGGACTTAATGACTGATACTATTGAACATCAAAATGCTATACAAAATTGTCACTAAAATTAACAGAACAGTCATCTGCAAGAAATTTGAAAGTAGTAAAATAATAAATAGTAATAATAAAATGCATATCAAATGCTATGCAGTGCAACAACTGGGAAATGATACTGATGTTATGAAATGTGGTGGTGCTGCCATCTACTAGAAGGGTACATGAAATGAAAGAGTCACTGTTCCTTGAGCACTGCAGTTGAGGTCAGCAGAAATTGCAGCTATTTCAGAATGTAGTGTGAGGTGAACTGCAAGCCTCTCCTGTGCTATGTTGTGGAAAGGCAATGGAACAAAGAGCAAACAAGTTTTCTGTTTCATTAGACAAAAGTTCCATGGAAATGTTTCAAATGATGAAGCAAGTGTACAGAGAAACTGTCCGTCACCCATGGAAGAGCATAACTGGAAGATGATGAAAATCAAGGTCCAACAAAAGCAGTTTGAATGCCAGAGTTGATTGAAAAGGTGTGGGAATCGTTACCAATGATCGATGTGCAATGCTGCCAATGATTTCAGAAGATCTGCACATTAATAAGTAAACCATTTGACAAATAATAACCCAGGATTTGAAGAAAACGAAGGTCTGTGTGTGGCTTGTTCCACATTAGTTAAACAGACAGTCAATGACAGGTATAAGTTGAACACTGCAGAGAACTCACTGAGGCCAGTGAAAGCAAAACAACTTCCTGAATTCAATCGTTATATTTGACAAAGCAACAAAATGTAGAGTGAAAGTTGGCAAACCTCTCAAAGCCAAAAAAGTTCTTCAAGAAATGTCAAAAATCAAAACCATGCTCATCACTTTCTATGATAACAAGGAAATTGTGCACAGTGGCCAAAGTGTTACTGCTGCCTACTATCTGGATGTTTTAAAACATTTGTTGCAGATAATCTGTTATGTGTGGTCTCAGTATGGAGAAGACGGTAGTTAGTTCCTCTTGCACAACAACACACCAAACTATAAGGCCCTTACTGTTCAGGAATTTTTGGCTATCAAAGAAGTCGACATACTGTCACAATGACTGTATTCAACAGAATTAGGCCCATGCAACTTCTTTTTGGTCTTGAAGAACAAGGCAGCACTGAAAGACTGTTATTTTCACAATGTCGACACCATTCAAAGAGCTGTAATGAGAACACTGAACAGTATACCAGTCACAGTCTTTCGCCAGTTGTTCCATTCGCTTCGTGATCATTGAATGCAGTTTGTGGATGCAGGAGGAAGTTACTTTGAATAAATTAAGATTAGCTTACTCATACATGGGATCTATTTTTTTCTACCATCAGTCTCATTATCAAATTGCCATACATAAGCCTTACATAAGCCAGAGTTACGTAAATTTTTTTTAACTCTATTTTTTTTTTTTTTTTTAGGATTACAAAATTTAAAACAGTAAAAAATAATAATAATAAGAAATTGATAACGAGGAACACGGCACAAGTGAGATACGGAGTAAAAAGCTTAAAAAATAGGAATGAAGAGATGATTCTGAAAATTTATTTATGGTTTTTTTTTTTTTTTATATGACTGAAAATTTCAGTGAAGGAGAGACACATTTCACCATAATAATGTAAAAACCCACAGAATTCCAGCTATCGGTATTATCGCAAATGCAATAAGTTTGGGTTTACTACCCATTTATAATAGACTGCACTAACAGAAAAGCCCAACAAACCAGTTGCTAATTCTTGGCAGATACCCCCCCCCCCCCGGGTGGTGGTATCTGATGAGAATTAGCAACATTAGTCTTCTCGAGTGGCAAAGCGTTGCTTATTTGAGATAGTGCAATATCAGGGCAACTCGTTGTGAAGGCATTGGAACTTGAGATGTAACAAAAATGATGCTATTTCACCTACTTCGGTGATTTACTACAAAATAAAATGGTGCTATGCACTCAAAATGTTTATACTGTTTTATATTTTTTTATATAAAAATAAAGAATTTCTATATTTAAAAAACGTATTAACTGGGAAAATGCCATTATAATAATACACTGTGTATTCTTTATTACGAACTTATTTTGTGGGAAAACTTTTTTACTCTGGAAACTTCTTATGCGGGGAAAATAATATATCACAATATATAGAATTTTAATTGGAAATTAACGAACCAAACACAGTAGAGGGGAAAACATCTTAAGCAGAAATTTCTTATCCAGGTTCTACTGTATATAACTATTTTTCTATGTATATAACTAATATATAAAAAATATATAACTAATTAATTGAAAAATATATAACTATTTTTCTTCATTCTTCTGAGGATATTGTGTAGTTTTTGTAATTTTAGCACATCAGCGATATATTTTATTAGTCAGCAATATTTTATTAGTCATTCCTGAGTTACATAAAACTTGACTTATGCAAGACGTCCTGGAACATATCTCTTACATATGTTGGGGACTTACTGTACTTCCAAAGTTAATATCCACTGATTCGCATGCATTGAAAAGTTGAAAAAATGTATACAGGCTGTTAAACTTGACCACCTGGGCTGGTATGTTATAGAAAGGTTATACCAGTCCAGTCTGAATGATAGCATTAATTTTAATTTCATTTTTAGTTTAGCATTGCAATGTTTTAAATCCATGTTTAGTTTTAGTATTTTGATGTATTGAAGCCTCAATTACAGTAGGAACTCTATATAGCAAAATCGATCATTCCCTTGAAAAAATTTGTTATAAACAAGAAATATGACCTTTTCAAAAATTAAAAATACAGTAAATTCAGAAATATAGTAAAAGATGGGAAAGAAGTGGGAATGAATAAATTTTCTAACATTTTAAAACAATTTATTAATGCATACATATTAAGAAATTACTACTAACATGATGCCACAATTCATCTGTCAGATGAACTAATGAGACATATGGCAGAGAAGAAAAATGCATGGGATACATACAAATTAACATGTGACACAGAAGCCTATGATAAATACAAGTTGATCTGTAACCAAGTTACAAAGGAGGTTAGGCAGGTGAAGGCAGATTACGAGAAATCTTTGGCAAGGGATGCAAAGAAAAACAGCAAAGAGTTCTTTACTTATATAAACTCTAGAAGGAAGGGGATGAATCAGATTGGCTCACTTGATATCGATGGGTCAACTGTTGATGATCCTGCTCAGGTAGCTAACAAACTAAATGAATATTTTGCATCGACATTCACACATGAGGAGTTATTCAGCGAGGGGAATCCAGGGGTGTATTCAACTCTGGCAGTAAGCTAGAGAATCTTGTAATAACTGAGAGTAAAGTGGAGGAGAAATTGTTGAAGATAAATACAAGAAAGGCACCTGGGGTGGATGGGACCTATCCAGCTATATTAAAGGCGGCAAAGGAAGTAAGCAAACTCTTAGCCATAATTATGAGAGCTTCCCTGGACTCAGGGGAGGTACCCATGGACTGGAGATGAGCAAATGTGACCCCAATCCACAAAGGAGGATCAATGGGAGACACAGGTAATTACAGACCTGTTAGTTTAACTTCTGTTCCCGGGAAATTAATGGAGGCACTGGTTAAAGAAACAATGCAGGAACAACTAGACATTATAACTGATGTCATAGCTTGGACACAGCATGGGTTTGCTAAGGGGAAGTCTTGTCTCACTAATTTGATTGGATACTATGATGTAGTCACAAAGGATCTGGATGCAAAGAATAACTTTGATATCATATATTTGGATCTTAGAAAAGCCTTTGATATTGTTGCACATGGAAGACTGCTGCACAAATTGGAGCAGTGTGGCATTGGAGGCAAATTGCTGCTATGGATAAAGGGATGGTTGAGTGGGAGAAGACAGAGTGGTAATCAATGGACACTGCTCTTCGTGGATTAATGTTATTAGTGGAGTTCCTCAGGGTTCAGTGTTGGGTCCATTGTTGTTTTTTGTATTTATAAATGATATTGATGATGGTATATCAGGCTTAATGTCCAAGTTTGCAGATGATACGAAGGTTGGCAGGGTTGTTAATGACACTAATGACAGTACACTGCTGCAACAGGATCTAGAAAAGTTCAGCAGATGGGCTGAGAGGTGGCAAATGTAGTTTAACATTGACAAATGTAAAGTACTACATATTGGAAGCAGTAATTCCAGAGTAACGTATCAACTGCGTCGTACCACACTGGCAGTGGTAGAGAATGAAAAGGTTTGTTTGTTATTTGGTTTTTAGGAGCATTAGCAACTAAGGCCATATTGCTCCGGGATATGCGGTGGTCATTCCCTGACCTTTCCGCATTCTCCGTATTTGGTGGTGACGGGCTCGAACCCCGGTCTAATCAAGAAGCGTGTGCTATGCACTGCTGCTCCTTCCCACCTGGCTACGGAGGCGCTAGAATGAAAAGGACCTGGGGGTAATTGTGCAGGCAGATATGAAGTTTTCTGAGAGTGCAGACGGTCTGCAAGAGTAGCATGGTGTCTTGTTAATGATATATAGGAATTTTTCTAGCAGGAATAAGGAGGTGATTATCCCCTTGTATAAGGTAATGGTCAGGCTACACCTTGAGTACTTGTATACATGTCTGGAGGCCTCACTTTAAGAAGGATGTAGAGCTGTTGGAACGAGTACAGAGAAGGCAACAAGATTAGTGAATGGAACAAAGGATTGCTCTTATGAAGAAAGGCTTAAGTTTTGCAAATTACAGTGTCTGGAGACTAGGCACCTGCGAGGTGATCTGATTGAGGTGTATAAAGTCTTGAATGGTTTGAGCATGCTCAATGCGGATGGGATTCTTCCTCTTGCTCAGAATAATCGACTGAGAGGGCATAAATTCAAATTCAGGAAAGACGGTTGTAGGATAGATGTGCGGAAGTTTGCCTTCAGCCAGTGGGTGATTTATTGGTGGAACAAGCTTCCATCTGTCGTAGAAGTTGATAGCTTAATAGATTCAAGGCGGAATGTGAGAAACATTTGGAGTGAGTGGATGAGTGAAATAAGGTGGTTTTTTTTTTTTTTGGCTGATGCTATATAAACTTGCTTTTTTTGCATCATGTCCCTTTGCTAATGCTAATGTTCGAGTCACTCAGATATTTAGCTAATATGACATCATTATCAACTCCTAAAAATTCTTCAAGAACAATTTCTCATTGATCAAAGCTTTTGAAGATTGCTAAATGTCTTCTAGTAGTTCATGCCTCTTATCTCTGTTAATTAGCATTTTAGCAAAACCTGAATTTGAGAAGCAATTCTTAATTGTTGTTTCCATCACAACTTGACTCCACACTTTTGCCGACTCATATGCACATCCACAAATCTATATTAGAATCTATAGGTTGGTTGGTTTCTATTCTCAGTATAATTTTTTCAGTATGCTTTGGTCTATTGGCGGCAGTTAAGACGAATTATCCAGAAGAAAGAAAACAAGCTTCAGACTTGTAAGTTTCAAAATTACCGAGTGAAGGTGGGTAGGGCAGTTGACAATCAATGTGATTTTTCTGTTTTCTTTTGTCATCTTTCTATTGAAATTTAAAATCCACTGCTCAAAAATTTCACTTATCATTCATGGTTTTTTGTTGTAGTTGTAGCCCAACTCCAACAAAATCGACTTTACTCCTTCGGAACATTGGGGTTATTTACTTTTACCTATTACCAAAAGTTTCAGTTTTTCATTACCAGCCATATTTGCAACCAAGAGAGTAATTCTCTCCTTACTATTTTTACCACCTAAACATTTATCACCTTTAAAAGTCAGTGTCTTGTTCGGCAAACATTTAAAAAACAGACGTTTCATCAATGCTGAATGTCTTTGGACTCGTAGTCCTCCATAATTTTTTTCAAAACAGTTTCTTTCCGATGGTAAAGTTTTCTTCAATTGCAACTCCTCTTTCATCAGAAATAACTTTTTTGAGCAAGCCATGATGTTCTTTAAACATTCCAAGCCAACCAGAACTGGCTTGGAATGTTTTGTGCCCTAGAAAAGATGCTACTCCCTAGCCTTTTATTTTATTAATAGCTCCGATATCGGCATGTTTTGGTCTCGAATCAGCTTCATCGACTTAAAAAACTGCTTCATCTACATCTTCCCAAAGGTATAATTTCGCACGCTTCTGACTGCCTCATGTTTCCTCAAACAGTTTGAGAATTGAGACAGGGTTTTTCAGAATGGTTGATACACTACTTCCAGGGGCGTCAAATTTTAAAGCAATTTATTTTTTTTAACACTGCGATCTACACTATTAAGCACTTTCACTTTTTCACACTACACTCAAGAGACGTGCGGAAATTTGTTATTTGGTTTTTAGCATTAGTAGAGGCATTTGATGCAAGAAAGCAAGCTTATGCAGCATCAGCCAAAAAAAAAAAAAAAAAAACCACTTCCACTTCACCCCTCTGTTCGTTCAAAATACCTGTCCAGCTGAGCCTTAAACTTATTTAGGCTATCAACTTCCACGACAAGGGATGGAAGTCCGTTCCACCAACCAACCAACCACTCGCTGGCTAAAGGCAAATTTCCGCACGTCTATCCTACATCTGTCTTTCCTCAATTTGAATTTATGCCCTCTCAGGTGATTATTTTGAGCGAGAGGAAGAATCCCATCAGCATTGAGCATGCTCAAACCATTCAATGCTTTATACACCTCTATCAGATCACCTCGCTGGTGCCTAGTCTCCAGACACTGTAATTTGCAAAACTTAAGCCTTTCTTCGTAAGAGCACCCCTTTGTTCCATTCACTAATCTTGTTGCCCTTCTCTGTACTCGTTCCAGCATCTCTACATCCTTCTTGAAATGAGGCCTCCAGACCTGTATACAGTACTGTATACTGTGGCCTGACCATTGCCTTATACAAGGGAATAATCACCTCCTTATCCCTGCTAGAAAAATTCCTATATATCATTGACAATACACCATGAGCTACTCTTGCAGCCCGTCTGCACTGCTCAGAGAACTTCATATCAGAGAACTTCATATTTAGGAGCATTAGCAACTAAGGCCATATTGCTCCGGGAATATGCAGTGGTCATTCCCTGACCTTTCCACATCCTCCGTATTTGGTGGTCACAGGCTCGAACCCCGGTCTAATCAAGAAGCGTGTGCTATGCACTGCTGCTCCCGCTCACCTGGCTACAGAGGCGCCACTACACTCAAGGATTTCCTCTTAGACACTATAAGGTTACTTGCACAGCAGTTAAAACAAAGTTGAAATTAGGGACCACTTGCAGTTACCATGTAAACAGAGACGGGTGAAATTTAGTGAAAGTGTAGTTGACTCATTTCTTTGAAACAACAGATGAATTTCTGAGATAAAGGGAAATCACTCTCTCCTAATTCTCTAATAGGATGCTTACGGTAGAAAATAGGTTAACCAGAGTCAATACCCACGACAGGAATATGACTTAATCTTTGTCAATGGCTGTGGACAGCTGACCAGCGGGACTTCTCGGCATAGTAGTGTATAAGTTGTATAGATTTTACTCCTTTTTAGCCATTTCTGACCCACTGCTGGGCAAAGGCCTCTCCCAAACTTTCCCATCTTTTTCTATCTTGCACCATGGTTAGCCAGTTTCCTCCTGCAGGGTTTTACAGGCACCATTAAATTGTAAAATGTTTTAGCTCTTAATTCATGGAATTAAAGCTTTTAGCTATTAAAAGCTAAAGGGAATAATGCTTAATCCTTTTAACTCTTAATTTGTGCTTTCTACAGCATCAACTCTATTGCCTAAAGGCGAGAAGTGCAAACAATGCATACGCAGGTCTCTCGAAATTAGTTCGTTATATGGAAATTTTCTTTGTTATACGGAAACTATTTTCAATGTAATGACCACGGTGAAATCAAAAAAGTTTGCTACATAGAAAATTTTGCTATATGGAAGTTCGTTAAAGAGAGGTCCAACTGTATTTTGCACTTTGCTTTACATTTCATATTAAAAATTCCTTTTCAAAAAATGCAACCTTTAGTTAGTATAACTATGCATTTCAGGATCAAACTTACAGCTATTGTTGGTATTGCCTAGCTTTAAAATGTTAACATAAAAATGGGTGGTATTGTCTGCTGAATAAAAGGAACAATGTTAATGGCATTGTTCTTTTGTGGAGAGCAGTTGTTATTATTATTATTATCATTATTATTAATAGTCATATGGTGCAAGGAAGCCTGAGGCTTATGCTGCACCTGCCAAAAAAAAAAAAAAAAAAAAAAATTTCCCGAGTTACCCTGAGAAAGAAAGAAAGAGAGAGAGAAAAGTAGAAAGGAATCACCAAGAAAGAGAAGAATAATGATATCCAGCTCAGGACCCTCGGTTTGCCAAGCCCATACTCACCAGATGTCAGGCCCCTGGGGTTATTTTTTTTTGTTGTGAAGCCGGTTGGAGTGATGCTTGGAATAAATGCATATATATGTAGGGGTTTGTTTCCTTAATCCAGTATACAGTAGTACTTTTATAAATGACATAGTAAGTATACAAAATTGGCTATATAATCACTAGGCAATAACTAACTAATTTAAGCATCTAAAATAAACAAAAGTAAGCATCCAAAGCAAGCATCTAAATTAAAATGAACATCTTATGTGTACTACTGGACAAGGAGAACAGAAATGTATATCATATATATTTTGTTCGTTTATTTTGAATATTGATCCATTCAAAATCTCTGACGGATGTGGACCAATGCTCATGTGAATTAATACCATTTAGTATTTTTATTTTTATTGTTTGATTATATTCTTATTTTAATAATGTGAGTAGGCTACAGCAGTATCTAAATAGGTTGTGAGTACAGCAGTATCTAAATAGGTTGACAGCCGACTTATGTTGGCACAGTAATTGCTGGACTTCATATTAATTAGGCTCTGTTAGAAGAGAAAACATTTATAATACAATAAAATTAAAAAAAAAAAAAAAATATATATATATATATATATATATATATATATATATATATACAGCAATACCCTGCATAGCACTGATATAATTGGTACCGAAACTGTTCCGTGTTATTAGAAACTGTGCCGATTCAGGTATAATTATAATTGGTTTTAATTGAATGCATACCAGAGAAACATTAAAAGAATATTGCAAAAAATTTATTGATGAAAAGGTAACATCATGAGAGGAGAAAAAAAGCTTTATTATTTATTTAGATATTTCAATAATGAAGTTCTCTTCTTTTTCTCGGCGTACAAGTCTTTTTGGCATAAAATCCCATTTTGTAAAATTTTCCGTATCTTGATGCTATGTTCAACATTTGGATCTCCATTCATAATCGCCTCGCTGGCCATGTCATCTCCCAAAACACTTTTTCTAATTCTTCTGTTGAAAATTCTTTTGATGCCACTTCAGTGTTATCCACTTCAGAATTGTTTTCCTCTTCTTCATATGCAGTTTGCTCATCAATTTCAATGAGAGTTGCATCATCTAAGTCATTTGCTTGTGAGTCAATGCAGTCATGTACATTGGCAGTGTCCAAAAGTTTCGAACCCCAAGTCTTTTCCAATCTTCACAATGTCTTCAGCAATTGTCTGAACTTGCGATTCAAAACCAGTGAAATTATTTGCCATTACCATGTGTATGCCATATCCAAAAAACAGCAGTTGAATGAATAAACGAGGAAGATGAAAACATGGTTCTGTGAGTTTGAAGTTGGACAATAAATGGATGTTGGCTGGTGGCAGCACGGGTTCGGACTGTTTTGAAGGAGAGACCGGGAATTATAGAAGCAAATTCAGAAGAACAGTGCCCAGGGAAATATCTGTAGAAGAGTCATGCAGCGGAAACAGTACGTCTATGAGACAGAGAGTGGAGAGCCCTGTTAGAGATGACTCATTAATTAACCTAACTGCCCTCTTCTGAATGAATCAAGAAGCCTGAGAGGTTTTGGGTGCACCAACCCAGATGTGGGAACAATATTCCATGGTAGTGCGGATTTGCGATTTGTACAGAGTGAGCAGCTGTTTGAAAGAAAAGTAACGCTGAGAGCAAAAGAGAAAACCAAGTTTTTTAGATGCAGAGGAAGCAATATTTGTAATGTGCTTGTGCCAAGAGAGATTAGAAGTCAGGGTAATCTTCAAAAGATATATATCATTTTGCCTAGAAATCGGAGTGTCACCAAAGATAAGCATAGGAGCAGAAGAATCCTTTTTTGCGAGATATAAGACAAGACTGAGTTTTAGAAGGACTGAAATCAACTAAGTTGTCTTTGCTCCACTGAAGAATTACCTGGAGATCGGCATTTAAGGAATTGGTAGCAGATTTTTGAGAAGTTGAAGCTGATTAAGCAGGGCAAGGTTTCTCAAAATGGAAAGAGGAATGCAATGTGCTATCATCGGCAAAACTATGGATAGGATTTCCAATCGATGGAAGAAGGTAATTAATATACAACAGAAAAAGAGTGGGGGAAAGAACTGAACCTTGGGAGACACCGGCATTAGTGGAGAAGTTAGAAGACAGAGAGCCATCTACCATCACCCTCAGTGAGCAATCAGAGAGAAAACTGGATAACCAATTACAAAAAACAGTTGGCAAACCATAAGATGGAAGCTTGTTTAGAAGACCTTTATGCCAAACATGATCGAAAGCATTTGAGATGTCAAGAGCAACTACTTGTGTTTCACCAAACCTTTCCATTGAATTTGTCCATAAATGAATAACATAAGCCAGAATATCACCAGTGGATCAACACTGATGGAATCCACACTGGCAATCGTTGATCAGACGGAAGGTTTCTAGGTAGTTTGAGAGTTGGCGGTTAATTGATTTCTCCATTACTTTAGAAAGAGTAGAAGTAATTGCAATGGGATGATAATTGGATGGGAGGGATTTGTCACCCTTTTTTTTAGGAACTGGCTGGATATGAGCAAATTTCCAAGAAGAAGGAAAAACACCTTTGGAATAAGAAAGTGAAAAAAGGCGGCAAAGAACAGGAGCACAGGTTTTGAGAACAAGTGGAGAAATACCACCAGGACCTGGAGCTTTCTAGGCATCAAGATTCGTCAAAATCCTTCTGACATCCTTTTGACGGAAGACCACAGGAGGCATTGAATGGAGCATGTTGGGAATGGTGGGAGGTGTTTTCCCAAGATCATTAATACATGAGTTGGAAGAAAAATGGGATGCTAGTAGGTCAGCTTTATCCTTGGCTGAAGTAACAACAGAACCATCTGGTTTGTACAGAGGTGGGAACACAGATGGGCAAAAGTTGCGCATGGGCAAGACCAGAATGCTCGGCTACCATTAGGGTAAGAAGCAAGTTTTTTACTCTTAGCCTGTTCAAACTCTAGTTTGGACTGATTAATAACTGCTTTAAAATTGTTGCACGCTTTGGTGTAGGCAGAAAATGAAACTGAAGAATTAGAAACAATCCAATTACAATATTATCATTAAGAGCAATATGGTGCAAGGAAGCCTGAGGCTCCTGCTGTACCAGCCAAAAAAAAAAAAAAAAAAAATTCACCCGAGTTACCCAGAGAGAGAGAGAGAAGATTAGAAGGAAATCACTAAGAAAGAGAAGAATGATGATATCCCACTCAGCACCCTGGGTGTGCCAAGCCTCTACTCACCAGATATGAGCCCCTGGGGTTTATGCAGCATTCTTCTCTTGAACAGCATTAGCACATTTATTGGAAAACCAAGGTTTAGATAAAGGATGAGATTTTAAAGTGGAGTGTGGGATAAAGGATTCCATTCCTGCAAGAATAATTTCACTGACACGATCTGAGCAGACGTTGGCATCAGAAGTTTTGAAACAGTAATCCAACCAAGGAAAAGAAGAAAAGAAATCTCGCAGGTCATCCAATTTTGCATTCTTGTAATACCAAACAATATGAGGTTGGGAATAGCCATGAGATAAAGGCTCCATTGGAGAAGAGACAATCACCGAGTTGTGATCTGAGGTGCCTAAAGGACCTCTCACTTTGACCATGTACTTAGAAGGGTTGTTTGTGAGAAAAAGATCAAGCATGTTGGCTGTATGGTTAGGATTGTCCGGTATTCTTGTAGGTAAATGAACAATCTGTGCAAGGTCATTAGTAATTGCGAAAGCCTCAGCATCTCGACCAGCTGGGTCGGTGTGACTAGAAAACGGAAGCCAGGTGGAGTTGTGAACATTAAAATCACCAAGGAAAATTACCTCACTGTTAGGAAAGTTGGGCTGGAGAAAGTGAAGCTGCAAGGAGAGGAAGTCAAAGAGCTCCAAGTGGTAGAGTTGGTGGAACAGTAGAGACAACAGATAAATTTGACACATAGGTAGAGAGATTTTAAGCCAGAGAAGATCGAAAAGAGGAGATTCCAAATTACCAAGTCTTTGACAGGGAATATCAGAACGGACATATGCACAAGTACCACCTTTGAGGCAAAAGCAACTATACAGCAAATAATTTGGGCAACTGAGATGAGCAGTAGTTGAATCAACCGATAACTGAGATTCTGTCAGAAAACGTACATGGGGTTTGGCAGACTGCAAGTAGAAATGGACTCACTGAGATTAGACTGAGACCACGTATACAGTCATACCTCAATTAACGAATAGGATGCATTCCACGAAATTACTTCGTTAAGCGAAACTTCGTTTTCAGAGGTAAAAATACTATGGCCAGAATAGGGATACGATCCTACGTAAAGAAAATGAAAAGCTTTTTTTTGAACAAAGAAAAGTTTTATTACACAGTCAACTTACATACAAAGTGAAATCACATTTTAAAATATGAGTCTAAAGTTATTTAGACTCATATTTTTTATGCTTTTTTTCTCTTTCATTTAACAATTGCCTATACAACGTTATTGGATTTAGCACTGATCGCTTAACAATAACACTTCTTTCTAAATCAGGATCATTTTCACTAAAAAAATTTAAAATGTTTACAATGTCATTTAAACACCTTTTTAAATCTTTGGTTGTTAATACTTTTTTGGCAGGAACTTCTTTAACTTCGTCTTCATTTTCTTTGTCTTCATTACTAACAAGGTTTTCTAAATCTTCCACTGAAAAACGATCATCTTCTGCATTCAATAAATTTCTAACATCCTCTTCATCGACATTTTCGAAACCTATTGATTGAGCCATCTGGATAACTTCATTTCTAATTTCTTGGATGTTATTTTCTTCTTCTAGTACAACTTCTGGCCATATTTTGTTGTGTTTCCTGGAAGAAACACAACTTTGACAGGAATGCATGTGTCCAACGTGTTAAGATCAGTAGGATGTCCCGGAGCATTGTCTAACAACAAAAGAGCTTTTTCTTCAAAGTTGTTTTTTTGATAATACCGTTTTACTTCAGGACAAAAGTGGTTAACAAGCGTGGGTTACCAAGGAGTTACCAACCTAACTCCTTGGTAACCCATGCTTTTCTATTTGCTTTCCATATTACAATATGGAAAGCATCATCTGTTTTTATGTTACCTTTTAACGCCTTCGGATTTTCATTTTAATTTATAATTGCCAGAGGCATTTGATTCAAAGAGTAACGTGAAATGGTCTTTGGCTGCTTTGCACCCAGCAGCTGATTTTTCTTCAATAGAAATGAACCTTTTTGATGGTAGCCATTTCCAGAACAAACCGCTTTCGTCAACACTGAACACCAAATTTGGTGGAAAATTTTCACGTTCAATTATTTCCTTTAGTTTTTCTGGAAACTTATTTGCAGCTTCAACATCTGCACTTGCAGCTTCTCCTGTTAATTTTACACTATCAATCCTGGCCCATTTTTTAAATTTCTCAAAATTCAAAATTTAAACAAAAATAATGCTTTTTCTTGAATCACCATTTGACTTAAAGGCATATGACATGACATATCATCTATCTACAAACTTAACATTTTCTCCATTTTTTCTAAAATTGGACTCCTTAAATGAGTTAATTTTGCCGCTGTAACAACTGTACAATTCTGAGCAGACTGTTTTATTTTTTCTGATTGACTTAGTATGGTTGTTAAAGTTGATTGCGCTAATCCTAAAGAATGTGCCATATCGGATTTTCTTTCGCCACTTTCAACACGTCGTACGATATTTAGTTTAGTTTCCAAAGAAATTGCTTTTCTTTTCTTTAATTCTGACATTTTAACTAAAAAAAAATTTTTCTATTAAAATTTACAAAATCTACATTATGTAATGCTATCAAAGAACCTACATCAATTATTGCAATGCACCACACTGAAACAACATCAATCATGTATTACAATGCACCACACTTGAACACCCTATGAAGTGTAAACAATGACTAAATTAGGCGAATGATGCGCAAAACTGTTATAACAGACACACCCACAGCTCGGGAGCACTCAGGAGTACGTAACAAGTCGCCGTCAGTCACCAATCAGATGATTTTCAGGCGTTAGCCTTAAACTGGAATATTTTTTATGTTAAATGGGGCTTGAAATTGCAGACTTCCTTATATCGAAGCTTCATTATCAGAGGTAACTTTAGCCGAGGTATGACTGTATTTGTGAAATGAATTAGGAAGTGTTTGGGAGGTTTAGATCTTTTTGCAGATAAGCTTGCTCTAGTAGTTTGACAATTCATGGTGTATTCAATAGTAATAAAAAGTGGGTGGGACATGCTGTATGAAGTAATGAAATTTTTGGATATGGCATACACATGGTAAGAATATACCCAAATCCTTGACATAACCTGGCATCAACAATGTCCCAAGCATACACACTACTCGGACTCCCTCCAGTCACTATCTGGCAGAGTAGAGTAGAGGTACAAGTTATACACTAGCTGATCTGGAAGCCTCCTGGAGGGTTACCAATTTGGTCAGGTATACAAACTAGCGGCCGGTCTGCGAACACCGTTTTAGAGCTGCACCATCGAAATGTATGGAAGATTGGATCTCGCCATGATGTTCATCATAACCTCAAAAGTCATTAATCACACTGCATGATGGAAGACATGGGGCGGGGTTGACCGGAACTTAGGTCTGGAGACTAAACATGGGTTCCACCACTTGAAGCCTCCAATAAGCAAAGTGGTGGTATTGCACCAGTTGATGAGAGTCATGTGCCACCTAGTACTGCCTGGTAACACAGAGGGGCGGCATTCCTCCATGTGGTGTGGGCACCACACCTCAACCCCTGCTTACGTTGGTTCACACCTGGGTGGTCATCCACCATGTACTTGTGCATGGAGGTTATACCCAGGGTTACTAACAGTCCCACCATCGTGAAGGTGCAAACAGAGGATTTGGCTATCACAGACCGTTCGGACTTCGCCAAAATTGGGTTCACTTGACTTGAGTGACATTCAAGTGTCAGTTCGAATATCAGTTCCATCAGCATTTTAGACTTCCAGGTAGCAAGTACAGCCTGTCTGGCATATCTGAGAGAATGTCTGTGACTACCTCAAGGACTAAATGTATTTCCTGTAAATAACAGTCTACAGAAGTTCAAGTCTAATGTCAACAAATATCTTCTTTCATCTTCTCTCAACCTCCAAACCAAGCACGGTACTAAGTACTATAGGTTCTAATACCTCTCGTGCTTGGGTTTTCATAAAAAAAAACAGCCCTGTGATAGCAAAATTAAATTGACTAAAGATGCCAAAACGCTAAATTGAGCAAAAATCCATGAAATATCCTTTTGCTCTGAAATGGACATATACATGGCTTATAATTATCTATCACATTCACATCAGTGGCATATCCACGTATCATCGTAAGAAGGGGCATGGCAACCAGTTCTGTGTAACTTCGTAAGGGTGGGCCTGGTGACCAGGATTTTGAGTTTTTTTTTAGAACGCCTCCTGCTTTCTGTTTCTTTAATTTCAATTTTTTGGTTAAGGGGGAGGCATATGCCTTCTCTGCCCACCCCTGAATATGCCCCTGATTCACATTACATTATCACACTCAGGGATGCCAGGAAGATATGTTGTCCCTCGGCGTCGACGACCCTAGCTACACCTCATGAAGTTTAGGTTGAGCAAAAGTTCATAAGACTAAGCTTTGTATTTGTATTGAATTTGGTGTAAAAATATTTGTTATACTTGGGTCTACAAGTCACTCCTCAGCTATCAGCCTGCCATTCACTATTTCCACAAGTGAGGATATGGTGAATTGTTGTTGTGATTAAGGGTTTTTGGCACAAGGGTCTCCTGGTCTATATTGTGCCTGTTCATGATTTACTGATGACTGAGTCACGACAAATTATATATGGTATCATCTTTGATAAGAGATGCAAGAATACTTTTCAGAAAGTAGTTTAAAAAATGTAGTATTACTTACCAATATCAGCACAAAAGTCGTCAGATCCAAAAACAAGTCCATCTAATATAAATGGCCCATCTTGTGAAAGCTGCACAGCTTTCTTACAAATATCTTGAAGATTCAAGAGACTCTGGGCACTTTCAACAAAGAGAACAAGATTCATCTTGTCAGGAAGGTGGCGAGACTTCAAATGATGCTTAAGCTGTTCAGAAATCTAAAAAAAAAAAAAAAAAAAAAAGCAGATAAAATTTTTCTAATCTGCCCCTCTTCCCATCCCCAACCACCCACACTTAATTCTTGAAATAATTTTTTCCAGTAATTTTGAAACTGTGGACTTTATGTAACTAATATTAATGATAGTTCTTCAAAATAACAGTTACATAACAATTATAAATGAACCTATATACAGCATGTTTCCAAACACATGAACCATACATTCAGCATCAATTCAAGTCCCGAAGACCTGAAAACAATGAAAGTGGTTTATATAAACATGTATCCAATTCTATATAGTTACAGAGCTACAGCTATTTGAATTAAAAAAAAAAAATTATCGAGTTTTTAATTGGGGAAAAAATAAGAATAATCAGACACATACCTAGTAAATTGGTTATTCATAGTAGGTACATGTTTGCTTATCTTTATTTATATTTTATTATTTTTTACCACTGAAAATTCTACAGTCATGTTCTTTAATTCAAATAACTATAGCTCTGTGACCATTCAGAATGAGACATAAACATCCTTCATTCAGAATAAGCTGTGTTGAATTTTTTTAAATTACAATTATTATTATTAGTAGTAGTAGTGGCATATGATGCAAGAAATCATCCTTATAAAGCATAGGCAAAAAAAACTCTCTCATCACCTGTCCATCCCCTCCAATAATCTGCGTAGTTCTTCCTTAAATTTATTCAAACTACCGACTTCCACAACAACAGATGGAATTTTGTTCTAACAATCAACCACCCACTGGTTAAAGGCAAACCTCTGCACCTCTATCCAGCAACTATCTTTCCTCAACTTGAATTTATGCCCCTCATACATGTAAACTGAGAAAGGGGAAGAAAGCTCAAAGCATTGAGCTTTCTCAATCCATTCAAAGCCTTGATCAGACCACCTCAATCACATCACCTCACAGTTGACTAGTCTTCAGATGCTAAAATTCGCAGAACTGAAGAATTTCTTGGGAAGCCCACCCTTTTGTTCCCTCTCCTAATCTTGTTGCCCTTCTCTGCATCTGTTCCAAGAGATCTGCATTCTTCCTGAAATTAAGCCTCCAGACTGGTATACGGTACTCAAGAGGTAATATAACCACTGCCTTGTACAATGGGATAATCACCTCCTTATCCTTGCAAAGTTCCTTTATGTCAGTGACAAAACACCATAAGCTATCCTGGTAGCATGACTGCATTGCACAGAGAACTTCATATCTGAATGCACAATTGCCACAGATCTTTTTTATTTTCCACAAAGCTAAACTACCCTGAGTGTAGTTCAACACTCATGAGATTCTTCCTCTTGCTCACTCTATGCATGAGGGGGAAAAATGCAAATTGAGGAAGGACAGTTACTGAACAGATGTGCAGAAGTTTTCCTTTAGCCAGCAGGTTCTTGATTGCTGCAATAAACTTCCATTTCTTGTTGTAATAATAACAGTATTCGCCATATAGTGCAAGGAAGCCAGAGGCTTTTGCTACATTGGCAAAAAAAAAAAGTAGTAGATAAGAAAATACAAATTATATGCTTCCCAACTCACACAGGTAAGTAAACACAGTTGACCTTTGAATTTATTCAAACTGTCAGCCTCAACTACCTGCAAGGGCAACTTCTAGCTATCAATGACTTGCTGGCTAAAAGAAAACTTGCTACAATCTAATCTAAACCTCAAGCCCTGTAACTTTAATTTGTGACCCCTAGTCATGGAATTCTTTAGAACAATGAGAATTCCACCTTCACTCATTTTACAATCACTCTCAGAGCCTTATAAACCTCAATCAGGTCACCTCTGAGGTGCCTGGTTGCCAAGATCTGTAGCCGACATACTCTGAGTCTTTCCATGTATGGTCGTCCTTTTGCCGATCTCGCTATTTGAGTTGTCCATCTTTGGACCCTTTCAAGAAGCATAATATCTTTTATCCATACTTGAACACAGTATTCCAAATGTGGTCTTACAATGGGATTATGACCTCCCTATTTCTACAGAATAGAGTTTGATAAAACATCAATAAGACACCATGGACTTTCCTGTCTGCCTGTTTACACTGTTTAGAAATCTTCATATCTGCCCATATTGTAACTCCCAAGATCCCTTTCCTCCACTGTTTTTAATTCAACCCCACCAAGTATATAATTTACTTTGGGGTTGCTATTCCCCAAGTGTAAGGCCATGCATTTAGCAGCATTAAAACATAGTTGCCACTTTTCTGACCATCTTTCAAGATTATTCAATTCATCCTGAAGGAGTGCTGCTTGGAATTGATCCTTAACGACTCTGCCAATCTTTATATCATTTGCAAATTTTGACATAACGCCTGCTATCCCTTCAGTGATGTCATTTATAAAAATGAGAAACAACAGTGGTCCAAGAAACAATCCTTGAGGAATCCACTCCTGAAATTACACCAATCTGAAGAATACCCATTAATCACAACCTTCTGCTGTCTGCTCTGCATCCACCCAGCAATCCATCTTAGAATCTTACCAGTAATCCTAACCTTTTCAAGCTTATAGAGTAAGTTCTCATGAGGGACTAAGTCAATTGCTTTGCTAAACTCCAAATAAACTATGATGAAATTATTCCGTAAATCCAGCTCATGAGTAACTCTGACAAAATAGCCTACTAAGTTAGGTAAGCACGAGATACCTTTAACAAAGCCATGTTGTGTCCTTCAGAATGCCATATCTATCTAAATGTCCCTGGATTGCACTCTTAGTCACTGCCTCCAAGATTTTTCCTATCTGTGAGCATTAGCAGGGGCATATCATGCAAGAAAGCAAGCTTATACAGCATCAACCAAAAAAAAAACAAAAAAAAAAAACTTCCCATTTCACCCATCCATTCCCTCCAAAAATTTGTACATTTCTTCCTTGAATTTATTTAAGCTATTAACTTCCACAACGACAGATGGGAGTTTGTTCCAGCAATCAACTACCAGCTGGCTAAAGGCAAATTTGGACACATCTATTAGATAACTGATTTTCTCAATTTCAGTTTAAGCCCCATCAGGTTTGTAACAGATCTGAGCAAGAGGAAGAATCCCATTAGCATTGAGCATGCTCAATCCATTCAAAGCCTTATACACCTCAATCAGATCACCTCATAAGTGCCCAGTCTCCAGGCACTGCAGAAGCCGTCCTTCGTAAGAGGCGCATTATGGCTTTGCTGCCCTTGCGCCGTAAAACCTACAAACAAACAAACCATCGTAAGCGCACTTTTTGTTCCCCTGAACAGTCTTGCTGCCCATTTCCATACTCATTCTAGCAACTGTATATCTTTCCTAAAATAAGGTTTCCAGACCTGCATGCAGTACTCAAGGTGTGGCCTGATGATTGCCTTATACAAGGGGATAATCATCTCCTTATGCCTGCTAGCAAAATTCCTGTATATCATTGACAAGACCCCATGATCTACTCTGGCAGCCCGTCTGTCCTGTTCAGAAAACTTCACATCTGACTGAACAATTACCCCCGGGTCTCTTTCATTCTCCACTACCCTGACCACACAGTTGGTACATTTCTCTTGGGTTACTGCTACCCATATGCAGTACTTTGCATCAGTTGGCACTTCTCAGCCATATGCACAAACTTCTCTAGATCTTCTTCCAGTAGCATACAGTCATTACTGTCATTAACAAGGGTTCCAACTTTTGTATAATCTGCAAACTTGGACATTAAGCCTGATATACTTTCATCAATATCATTGATAAATAGACAAAACAACAATAGCTCAACACTGAACCCTGAGGGACTTCACTAATAACATTAGTCCATGAAGAGCAGTGTCCATTGATTACCACTCTCTGTCTTCTATTATTCAACCATTTATCCATTGCAGCAACTTGCCCTAAATGCCATACTGCTCCAATCTGTACAGTAGGCTTCCAAGTGCAACAGTATCAAAACCTTTCCTGAAATCCAAGTACAGTCAGTCCTCGTATAACATGTGTTTACACTACATGAATTCGATCATACACGATTTATAAATAGGGGAACGATATCTTATATAACACGAACCGAATTCGCTTATACACGATTTGCCTTTGTGTTTACAAGAAATGGCAGTGGAACGCAGAATCATCCCAACCGAGCGCAACATGATAGGAATGAAGAGAAGATTCTGAAAATGTATTTGTTTTTTATATCAGTAAAGGGGGAAACACATTTCACCATAATAACGTAAAAACCAACACAATTCCAGCTATTAGTATAATCGCAAATGCAATTAGATCGAGTTTACTACCAGTTTATAACAGATTCCACTAGCAGAAACGCAACTGGAAATTGTTTTTATTGTTTTATGGTAGTAACCCCTAGAAATGTGCTTTAGTAAAATGTGAGGTGTTAAATAGTGTATCTCTGCCTTTATGGTGTTGTTTATTCTGTTGCTATACGCGCGCAGCTTTGTTTATGTGTATCAAGCGTGCCTCCTCATTCTGTAATTGTGCTTTATTCCCTAAAAATGAGTAAAATACCTAAAAGGTGTGAAAAGGAAGCATCCTGGTGAAGACACTGCAGATTCAGAGAGAAAAAGAAAAGCAATATCGATAAACAGAGGCGGACTGGGTCAAAAATTCTTACCCACTTTGAGCGAAATGAAAGACCATGTGATATTGCACGTGCTACAGGCCTAAATGAGGCAATGCCGACAATTACAAAGAATGCAGAGAAAATAAAAACAACTTTCATAGCAGGAACAACTCAAAAGTGTAATTAAAATCCATTAGATTAAGACACAAAGAATTGGAACAGATGGAACGGCTGTCATCTGTTTGGATAGAAAATCAAACCAAAAAACAAGTTTGCTTACAATAGAAGCAAAAGCGTAATAGTCATAATAAAATACAAAAGTATTTTATCACGATATATATTACGATATAAATAAATATTTTATTTATTACATAATAAAATACAAAAGTATTTTATTACGATAATTTATTGTGGTTGGTAATGTTTTGGTTACAAATGTGTGTTCAACCTTGGGTGGTCGGCACCTAACCCTATTTTTCCCATAGGGCCTGTTGTTTATATTGCACGATTTTGCATTGCATGAGGGTTTCTAGGAACACAACTATCGTGCTATACGAGGACTGACTGTATATGATATCAAAATTATTTTTTGCATCCAATTCCTTTGTAACCACGCTACAGTATCCAATCAGATTGTTCAGACAAGACTTCCTCTTAACAAACCCATGCAGTGTTTGAATTATAACTGAAGTCCTGTCTAGATGATCCTGCAGAGTGTCTTTAACCAGTTACTCCATTATTTTCCACAAAACGGATGTTAAACTAACAGGTCAATAATTACTTGTGTCCCCTTTTTTTCTCCCTTTGTGAATAGGAGATATATTTGCACATCTCCAGTCTAAGAGGACCTCCCCAGAGTGCCATGATGCTCTCATAATTATGGCTAAGGGTTTGCTTACTTCCTTTGTTTTCTCCTTTAATATAAATGGATAGATTCCATCCACCCAAGTGTCTGTCTTATGTTTAAATTCAACAATTTCTCCTCCATTTTGCTCTCAGTTATTAGAAAATCATTTAGCCCCCTGTTAGAGTTTAATAAGCTTCTGTTCTCCATCTTCCTATAGATTGCTGATGGGTGAATGTAGATGCAAAATACTCATTGAGTTTGGCAGCTACCTGAGAAGGATCATTTACAGTCAACCCATCGATATCAAGCAGACCAATCTGATTCATCCCCTTCCTTTTAGAGTTTATATAGTCCAAATTTCCTAACAGCCAGGTAATTTTCTTTGTTGATTTTAATGCTCATAACTTTAAGGTAATTTGCAAATTTTGACATAACGCCTGCTATCCCTTCAGTGATGTCATTTATAAAAATGAGAAACAACAGTGGTCCAAGAAACAATCCTTGAGAAATCCACTCCTGAAATTACACCAATCTGAAGAATACCCATTAATCACAACCTTCTGCTGTCTGCTCTGCATCCACCCAGCAATCCATCTTAGAATCTTACCAGTAATCCTAACCTTTTCAAGCTTATAGAGTAAGTTCTCATGAGGGACTTCCATTCTCTAGTCACACAGACCCAACTGTTTGAGATGCTGAGACAATTACTAATGACCTCGCAAAGATTGTTCATTTACCTACCAGAATACTGGACAATCCTAACCATACAGCCAACACGCTTGAACTTTTTCTCAAAAACACGGTCGAAGTGAGTGGTCTTTTAGGCACCTCAGATCACAACTTGGTGATTGTCTCTTCTTCAATGGAGTCTTTATCTCATGGCTATTCCCAATCTCATGTTGTTTGGCACTACAAGAATACAAAATGGGATGAACTGCAAGATTTCTTTTCTTCTTTCCCTTGGTCAGATTACTGTTTAAAAACTTCTAACATTTGCCCATGTTGTGTCAGTGAAATTATTCTTGTAGAAATGGAATCCTTTATTCCACATTAAAATCTTGTCCTTCATCTAAACTACTGTTTTCCAATAAATGTGCTAAGGCTGTTCAAGAGAAGAATGTTGCATATTGTAATTGGCTTGTTTCCAATTCTTCAGTTTCGTTTTCTGCCTACACCAGAGCTCGCAACAATTGTAAAGCAGATGCGCCTCTGTAGCCAGGTGGGAAGGAGCAGCAGTGCGTAGCACACGCTTCTTGATTAGACCATGGTTCGAGTACGTCACCACCAAATACGGAGGATGCAGAAAGGTCAGGGAATGGCCACCGCATATTCCCGGAGCAATATGGCCTTAGTTGCTAATGCTCCTAAAAAAAAAAACCAAATAACAAATAAGTAAAGCAGTTATTAATCAGTCCAAACTATATTTTGAACAGTTTTATAAAAGTAGAAAACTTGCTTCTTGCCCTAATGGTAGCTGAGCATTCTGGTCTCTTGCCAAAGCTATTGGCCGCAACTTTTGCCCATCTCGGCTCCCACCTCTGTCAAAACCAGATGGTTCTATTGTCACTTCGGCCAAGGATAAAGCTGACCTGATAGCATCCCATTTTTCTTCCAACTCATGTATTAATGATCTTGGTAAAACACTTCCCACCATTCCCAGCACGCTCCATTCAATGCCTCCTGTGGTCTTCCGTCAGAAGATTTTGACGAATCTTGATGCTAAGAAAGCTCCATTTCCCGATGGTATTTCTCCACTTTAAAACCTGTACTGCAGAACTTACTCCTGTTCTTTGCCACCTTTTTTCACTTTGTTATTCCAAAGGTGTTTTTCCTTCTGCTTGGAAATTTGTTCATATCCAGCCAGTTCCTAAAAATAGTGACAAATATCTCCCATTAAATTTTCATCATATTGCAGTTATTCTACTCTTTCTAAAGTAATGGCGAAATCAATTAACTGCCAACTCTTAAACCAGCTAGAAACATTCCATCTGATGAATGATCGCCAGTGTGGATTCCGTCAGAGTGAATCCACTGGTGATTCTGGCTTATGTTACCCATTTATGGACAAATTCAATGGAAAAGTTCAGTGAAACACAAGCTGTTACTCTTGACGTCTCAAAGGCTTTCGATCGTGTTTGGCATAAAGGTCTTCTAAACAAGCTTCCATCTTATGGTTTGCCAACTGTTTTTTGTAATTGGTTATCCAGTTTTCTCTCTGACCGCTTACTGAGGGTGAGAGTAGACACTTCTCTGTCTTCTAACTTCTCCACTAATGCTGGTGTCCTCCAAGGCTTAGTTCTTTCTCTCACTCTTTTCCTCTTGTCACCAGTGTTGATCCACTGGTGATATTCTGGCTTATGTTCCCCATTTATTATCCAATATCAGTATAAATACACCATACATAAGTATTTTATCAGTGTAAATACACCATACATAAATTTAACTACATAAGTATTGTAATGCATCATTTGATTTTATCTCATATTGTGGCTACCTTCACAACGAGATAACAGGTATCGCACTACTTCAAATAAATAATGCTTTTCTAGTAGAGGAGACTACTGTTATTTATTTTCAGTGGGCACCACCACCCAAACGCATTTTGCAGCTTGTTGGCTCACTCATATGTGAACGGGCATTCTGCATCCCCCACTCTTTTCCTCTCATACATTAATGCCCTTCTTCCATTGACTGAAATGCTATCCATAGTTTTGCTGATGATAACACATTGCATTTCACTTTCCAGTTTGAGAAACCCTGCCCTGCTCAATCAGCTTCAACTTCTTGAATATCCGCTACCAATTCCTTAAATTCTGATCTCCAGTATGGCAAGGACAACTTAGTTGATTTCAATCCTTCTGAAACTCAGTCGTGTCTTATATATCACAAAAAGGATTCTTCTGCTCCTATACTCTTTGGTGACAGTTCGATTTCTAGGCAAGATGATATATTACTTTTGGGGATTACACTGACTTCTAACCTCTCTTGGCACAAGCACATTACAAATATTGCTTCCTCTACATCTAAAAAACTTGGTTTTCTCTTTTGCTTTCAGCATTACTTTTTTGTCCAAACAGCTGTTCACTCTGTCCATAAATGTGCAGTTACCCATTTATGGACAAATTCAATGAAAAAGTTTGATGAAACACAAGCAGTTGCTCTTGGCATCTCAAAGGCTTTCAATCGTGTTTGGCATAAAGGTCTTCTAAACAAGCTTCCATCTTATGGTTTGCCAACTGTTTTTTGTAATTGGCTATCCAGTTTTCTCTCTGACCGCTCAGTGAGGGTGATGGTAGATGGCTCTCTGACTTCTAACTTCTCCATTAATGCTGTCTTCATTAATGGTGTCCCCCAAAGGTTCAGTTCTTTCCCACACTCTTTTCCTCTTGTATATTAATGACCTTCTTCCATTGACCAGAAATCCTATCCATAGTTTTGCTGATGGTAGCACATTGCATTCCACTTTCCAGTTTGAGAAATCCCACCGTGCTCAATCAGCTTCAACTTCTCGAATATCCACTACCAATTCCTTAAATTCCGATCTCCAGGTAATTCTCCAGTGGGGCAAAGATAACTTAGTTGATTTCAATCCTTCTAAAACTCAGTCCAGTGTTATATCTCACAAAAAGGATTCTTCTGCTCTTATGCTTATATTTGGTGACACTCCGATTTCTAGGCAAGATGATATATCACTTTTGGGGATTACCCTGGCTTCTAATCTCTCTTGGCACAAGCACATTACAAATATTGCTTACTCTGCATCGAAAAAACTTGGTTTTCTCTTTCGCTCATGGCATTACTTTTCTTCCAAACAGCTGTTCACCCTGTACAAAACACAAATCTGCCCTACCACAGAATATTGTTCCCACATCTGGGGTGGTGCCCCCAAAACCTCTGTCATGCTCCTGCTACTTTGTGCATGTTGCTTTGCTGCTCTAGTCTGGGGCATTATTTCTGTTTAAATACGATTTAATTAATAATAAAAATTAATAGGATTTATAAATTTAATTACTTGACAATAATATATTAAGCTAACAGATTCCTAATACAGTGCTGCGTATATGCTGTCTACTTCTACGTTATACATTACACTATCAAGTTTGAGATATACACTACGCTATTCCCTATTGATCTATTATACTAAAACAATGGCAGTTAGTTTCGAATGGTACAAGGTTCAACTGATACTAAGTAATAACCTACAAAATCTCTATCTAAATTCAAAATAACTAAGTAGCGTAACTAGAACCATAAAGCTACTTCTAGAAAATAAATTAATATGCTAATTAAGTCAACAAAATAGCAAAAATTTAAGAAAAACTTATCTGTTTGCTGGAGCCGTAAAATCTTCTGGTTAGTCATAATCAGTCTGTAGTTATCAACTTCACTCTTAGAACCGCTTTTATATATTGGTGATACACTAGCACTTCAGAGGAATTTCCCCGAGTCCAAAAATGTCCTCATAATTAACCTCAATAGTTCAATCTGCTCCCGCCTACTCTCCCTCAAAACTACAAGTATATGCCGTCAACTCCAAGAGCTTACTTGCCTTTATGCTCAAAAATGTTTTTCTAATTAACAATCATCTGTACTTATGACATCACTAATTTCATATGGCTCAGCCTCACTTGCACAGCCTTTTCTCAGCATCAAGGGTCTTTTGTCAGTAAAGACCAATGCAAAGTACCTAATCAATTCATTCAGAACATCAACTGGGTTTTCTAAGGCTTTCTCACACCCAGTGCACAAGGGTCCGATCTCATTAGCTTTCTTCTTTGTTGTATTCACATATATGAAAAATCCTTTGTTCTCATTCTTTGCTCTCTTAGCTAATGCTTTCTCATACACAGCCTTGGCTTCACTGAACTTATTTGTGATACTATTACAGATCAACTTGTAGGCTTCAGTACTTTTCATTATTCTGTAACTGTCTCGTGCTATCTTTTCATGACCAGTCAGCTCCGCAGTCATCCATTTTGGCATCGTCCTCCTGAAATATTTTCTTAATCATCTGTATGCTCTCATGGTTTCTGTGATTTTTGCTTTAAAAGTATTCTATACTTCAAATATATTCCCCATCACTCTGCAATATGCTGCTTATGATGCCATATAGCACCTTAAATTGTCAAAGTCCCCTCTTCTGAAGTTTTAACTTCAGAAGAGGGGACTTTGCCTTTAATTACTGCAACATCTTTCTTCATCTTCCAGTTAACGATTGCATGATCACTACCTGAAAATGGTTCCTGTACTTTAAGCCCTGTGACGTCATCTGATTCGTTAGTCATGATGAGGTCAAGAATATTCTCACCCCTAGTACTTTCTCTAACATTCTGGTACAAATAATATTCATCTAGTTTATTTAAAAACGTTTTTCCGCATCGTGAGTTTCCTTCCCACTTATTCAAATCAATGTGGGGCATATTAAAGTCAAGCATAATAATAACACATTTGTGCTTGCTTGCCCATACCATCTGCATGTAAAGACTCTCGTCATATTCTTCAGTCTTCTGGTCTGTAGATTACTCCCACTCTAATTGTCCTTTGCTTCCAACTAACTCACACTGCACAGATTCTATGCTGGGAGACAATGTCAGACTCAGCAAAAGATCTTTTAGTGCTCAGGCTGCCTTTGATAAGAAACATGATCCCACCACCCCTTCTACATTTCCTATCTTTCCAAAATACATTATACAAATTTTGATAACTCACCATCACCAATTTCTGGGTGGCACTATGTTTCTGTCAGACCTATTATATCAACATTAGTTGTCCTACCCAGGGGTTCAAATTCAGCCATTTTGTTGACAACACTCCTGACATTACCGTAGACACAGCTGAGACTAAGTAGTCTTCTATAGTTAAAAGAGTGAAGGTGAAGTTGGCTTTATGGTCCATAAAGATATTAAAAACAACATTTTGGAATTCAAAATTACACTCTCAAGGGTGTCAAGACTACCACTCAGGATTTCTAAGAGGTACAAACTAAAGGTTATAATGATATATGCACAAACATCAAACCATGTTGATGAAGAGGTTGAGGAAAAGTAGACTGAAATTGAGAGACTTCTGGATAAACAGAAAACTCAATACACTATCATTATGGAGGACTTCAATGCTAAGGTTGGAAAGTCAACAGCACAGAAATGGAAACTAAACAAAATTTAGAATTGGTAAAAGAAATGAAAGAGGTGAAAGACTTGTGGAATTTGCAGAAAAAAAAAAATATAGTAGTAGTAATCGAGACATGTGATGCAAGAAAGCAAGCTTATGTAACATCAGCCCAAAAGGAAAAAAAAAAAAAAAAAAAAAATTTCACACATCCATTCTCTCTAAATGTTTGTTCAGTTCCTCCTTGAATTTATTTAAGCTATCAACTTCCACAATAGATGGAAGTTTGTTCCAGCAATCAACTACCTGCTGGCTAAAGGCAAATTTCTGCACTTCTATTCTATAACTGTCTTTCCTCAATTTGAATTTATGCCCCCTCTGGTTCGTAATCTGAAAAAGAGGGCGAATCCCATCAGAACTGAGCCTGCTCAACCCATTCAAAGACTTAACACCTCAATCAGATCTCCTCAAGCAACTCTATATCCTTCCTAAAATGAGGCCCCCAGACCTATTAGCATACTCAAGGCATGGCCTGACCATTGCCTTATACAAAGGGATAATCACCTCCTTTTCCCTACTAGCAAAATTCCTGTATATCATTGACAATACCCTATGACCTGCTCTAGCAGCCTGTTTGCACTACTCAGAAAATTTCATATCTGATTGCACGGTCACTGCCAGGTCTTTTTCATTTTCTACCACCCTAAGTGTAGTACTACACAACTGGTACATTTCTCTGAGGTTACTTGAATGCTTCCCATTTAGAATTTGCTGCTGATAACATCATCATCAGTTGGCTCCACTTTATACAATTTAAAAACTGTCTGAGACCACTGTATTCACTTTTACGAAAGCAAAAACACTTGTCTTTACCCTTGATGGTAGTTACATCTTTAAGTAAATCCCACAGCTGAATGCTGTGATAACTTTTACCCAGTGGTTCTGTTATCTCCAAATTCTTAATGCATGAATAATCACTGCTGATAATTAGATCATGAGTATTACTCCCTCTGGTTGCCACTCGAACATGTTGCTGTAGAAAACTGTCGTGCAATAAATCTACGGAAGTCTTGCTAGTGTGCCAGTGAACAACCCACAAGTTCCAGTCAATATCTGGTAAGTTAAAATTCCATTATTAGACAATCTGACTTACTAGCACACACCATTTCTCTGTACAGTTGTTTGTTGTACTCATCAGAGTCATTAGGCCTATAACATGCTCCTACTCTCATTTTTGCTTCCCCAGTGCTTACATCACACCAAACTGACTCAACATTGCACTGACCACCCATGTCAACAGGATGCATTTCCTTATATTTTATGTGATTCTTAATTAACATCATAACCCCACCTCCCTTCCTATCCCGTCTATTCTTTCTGCACACACTGTACTCCCCAAATTCCAATTTTGCACTGCTCGTATCCATCTGACACCACGTCTCTGATATCCCAACCATATCCACCTTTGATGTCTTGACCGGCACTTCAAATTTATCAAATTTATTTACTACACTCCTAGCACTGGCATACATGCCAATGCTAGGAGTGATAATAAGAATGAGAATAAGAATAAGAATAGGTGCCTGCAAGTATACAGGCACCTATTCTTATTCTTATTCTTAGTTACCCTAACACAGCCCATGTATTTATTTGTTCTGTGATGACTCCCACCAGTCCCTGAAAACCCCAGCGCCCCACCCTCCAATCTAACAGAAGCAGTGCAAGAATCGCTTGCACCTCTGCCTGTGGCTACTGTTAATCTTTTAGTCTGTGAATCCCCCCAAGCTAGCAGTTTTCCAACCCACCTAACACTGCCTCGATAGCATCAGCAAATATTCTTGCAACCCCTCTATTTAAGTGTATCCCCTCCCTGTAGAAGCAGTCTCTCATGTTAACAAGCAAAGACCACTCTGAGAAAAATTCTGTCATGAGCCTTGCACAATCTGTCTAGGGCCGAATTGATTGACAAGGCTCTCATTGTGTACTCCCTCCTATAGTGTCTGGGCAGAATTGCAGACACTTTCAAATTTAACCCTAGCTCAACACTTTTTTTCAACATTGACCTATACTTGTTAAGGAAGTCTGCAGATCTACTCTTAATGTTATTAGTGCCATCGTGTACAACAATATCACCCTTTGTGCCCATAAAAGATGGTATCTGCTCTACAATGTCATCAACCTTTGCCCCTGGTAGACATACCCTGGTCCTATTCCACCCATCCTTTTTACACAGTATATTACCCATTTCCCTAACTATGGAGTCACTGACAATAACTATCTCCTGAGTAACCAGCGCATTCTTCCTTGGGATTGCCGCTGATGCAGAAGAGGGAGCTCTGGCATTGAGTTGGACAGCTGAGAGCTTGATGGGTCCCCCACTTTAATACCTTTGAGGGAACCTACCCGACTCTTCAAATTCTCATATGTGCCCATCAGAACGCTGAGTTAGTGCCTAATTTCTTGACACTCTCTGCACCTAGCACACACAAAGACATCCTCCTTGGCTAGATCATGTCCTGTTCCAGAATGTTCCACAAACATTTCACAAGTAACACATTTTTTTAGGCTGTGATGCACTGGAGAACTGCCCCCTCGGTTTTCCCCCGAGTCACAGCACTCCTGTTACTTTGTGCTCGTTGCTTTGCTGCTCTAGTTTGGGACATGATTGAATTGTTTGTTTGTTATTTGGTTTTTAGGAGCATTAGCAACTAAGGCCATATTTCTCCGGGAATATGTGGTGGTCATTCCCTGATCTTTCCGCATCCTCTGTATTTGGTGGTGATGGGCTCGAACCCCGGTCTAATCAAGAAGCGTGTGCTACACACTGCTGCTCCTTCCCACCTGGCTATGGAGGCGCCACTTTGTGCTCATTGCTTTGCTGCTCTAGTCTGGGACATGATTGAATTGATTGAAAACAATGAAAATTAATAAGATTAATCAATTTAATTAATAAATTATCAATACTACACTATCTAATAGATTTCTAAATGCAGTGATACGTACTTTTTTTTTTTGTCCTCGCCTTTTCCCATTATATATATATATATGGGGTCAGCGTTTTTATTGTTTTGGCATTGAATTTTTATGGTTGGATGCCCTTCCTGACACCAACCCTCACCCTTTATCTGGGCTGGGGATATGCAGTGGTCATTCCCTGACCTTCCGCACCATTCGTATTTGGTGGTCATGGGCTCGAACCCCGGTCTAATCAAGAAGCGTGTGCTACGCACTACTGCTCCTACTCACCTGGCTATGGAGAAGCACAGCAGTGATATGTACTATGCTATCTAATTTTACATTAGCTACCTATTTACTACAATTAAAATTTTGAATTCAGTACCACTCACTCTATACTATAACAAGCAAGATTCTAACAAAAGAATGGTTTTACATATATTAAGAAGTAACCTACAAAATCTCTATCAAAAATTAAAAATAAAAAGCGTAACTAAGTCTATAAAGCTACTTATAAAGTATGATATAATATGACAATCAAGTAAATAAAATGGCAAAAAAAAAGTTATTACTTGAAGCTCGAATTTCCCTGTATCCACTTGCAATTACGCTCAGCGCCCTCTCTAGAATATAAATCAGATATGTCAGTAATGAACACTTTTTTAAGAAAAGGGTGAACATGGAAGAGGAAGAGCCCAAATGGATTAACAACTAATGAAATTGACTTTATCCTCACTAATAGAAGATATATTGTGGACAATGTTACGGTCCTGAACAGGGTAAGTGTTGGAAGTGATGACAGAATGGTAAGATACAAACGATATAGATATAAGAAAAGAAAGGAAAAAACTGACTCAAGTAAATAATATGAAGAGAAAAAGCAGTACGTACTGTAACTTAGGAACAAGTTTGAGTTTCTGTAAACCTTTCAGGACCAAGATATCAACGAAGAATACAACTTTCTCAAAGGTGAGAAAACTCAAGAAACCTATAGGTAAAAAGAAACCAAAAGAAGAAAACATTAGTCAAGAAACACTTGTCATGATGAACCGAAGACGACAAATGAAGAGCAAGATAAATATTGACAAGGATAAAGTTTAATATATTGAGTTATGCAAAGCCATTAGAAAGAGACTCAGACAGGACATAAAAAGATTCAGCACAAGAAAAGTAGAACAAGCATTAAGGGAAAATAAAAGATTTAAATCAGAAGTGATGAGCAGTAATACAGAAAGACAAATTATACTCAATCTGAAGAATAGATGGTGTACTTATAAATAGAAGAGAATGCATAATTCAAAAAGCAGAGGCTACATAAAATATTATATAAGGAGCAAGAGAACAATTCCAGCAGTGGGGAAGATGGATCACAGATTAGCAACATATATGACATACCTGATATCCTTCCTGATGAGGTGGAACATGCATTAATGAAAATGAAGAACCAAAAAGTCCCACTGAAGATGAAGTTACTATAGAGTTGTTAAAATTAGGATGAAGAGACATGACACAGAAACTGGAGACACTCTTCACAAAATACATTAGGAAAGGTATGACGCCTAAGGAGTTGAATAATGCAATCATATACAGCAACTTTCTTATAAAGCAATCATGCTGTATAAGAAAGGAGATAAATTAGCAATTGGAAATTATAGCCCAATTACCTTGTTGTCCTGCATCTACAAGTTATTCATAAGGGTCATTACTAACAGATTAGAAAGAATACTTCATAAGAATCAACCAAAAGAGCAAGCTGGCTTTAGGACAGGATTCTTAACTATGGATCACTTTCATGTAATATCACAGCTAATGGAGAAAGCAAATGAATATAAAACACCATTATGTCTGGCATTTGTGGTTTATGAAAAGGCATTTGACTCCATACAGCATAAGGCAATGTTTTGGGCACTGGAAAGACAAGGCATTGATACCCCATACTTTATGATTTTTAAGAAAATATATCAGAATGCTACCTCCTTTATTAGACTAGACAAAGACAGTAGCAAATTTAAAATTGAGAAAGGAGTTCAACAAAGAGAGAGACAATATTTCCAAAATTGTTTACTGCTGTACTTGAGGACGCTTTCAGAAGATTAGTCTGGTTGCAGAAAGGAGTCAATGTGAATGGAGAGTACCTAAACCATTTATGATTTGTGATCATAAGCCACAAACCCAAAGAATTAGAGGAAAATCTTAATCAGTGCAGATTTAGTAAAGATTTCGGACTAAATATGAATATGGTTAAAACAAAAGTACTGATGAACAAGTATGCCACAGAATGGATATAATCATTGAAGGAGCAGAAATTGAAAAGGTGGATTCATATACTTATCTGGGACACGTCATTAGCTGTAATAATGATAAATGGCTGGAAGTCAAGAGAAGAATAAATTTTGGATGAATAGCATTCAGGAAATATAGTCACATACTGAGGAGCAATATCCCAATTTGTCTGAAACATAAAATAATGAACCAATGTATGCTCTCCACCATGACTTATGGAAGTGAAACTCGGGCCCTCACCAAAAGAATGGAAGAAAAGCTGAGAAACGCACAGCAAAGAATGGAATGAATTATATTAGGAATCGGACTGTTAGATAAGAAGAGAAACTCATGAATTAGGCAGCAAACTCAAATAAAGGGCATTCTTATCAAAACTAAAGAACTGAAATAGACTTGTGCCGGACATGTAGCTGAAAGACAGGTTGACAGATGGCTAAGAACATAACAGAATGGTACCCAAGAGGAGCTAAAATAAAATCTGGAAGATAACAATGGAGATGGACAGATGAAATTCAAGAGTTTGTGGGCAGTAAAATGGATGGCCATTGCACAAACAGAAGGAACTGGAAAGTTGCTGGAGAGGCCTTCATCCTACAGTGGACTGAAAATCTATAGTTTACTACCCTGACATACCCCTTGAAGTTATTTAGGTTTGTACCCCAAGCTATACCTTCCCTCTCATTTGAAACACTGCTACCCTCAGAACAGCTTATCAACAACATCTGCTGTTGTGGCAACAAACAAGAATTCATGAGGTAAGTGCAAGCATTACTTGACCCATATCATAAGATAAACATGGATCTAAATTACCCTTCCTCCCCCTAACCAGCAGCTACCCTGAACCCTTAGTACGCAGTATAAGGTACTAAGGTACTTAGTACCCAGTATCCTTAATGATACTGGTAAAAATTCTTGCACCACCTTTGTTCAAATGAATACCATCTCTAGTAAATAGATTCCTACCACCTACAAATGCAGGACATACTGAAAAAAATTCCCCCCTTGAGCCTTGTAGATTCCCTCAAGTCTTGGGTTAATCTACAGTTATTTATTTTTTTTTGTTTGGCTGATGCCGTATAAGTTTGCATACTTGCATCATATGCCTCAACTAATGCTAATCTCTGGATGGTGGGGTGATAATCTGGTACAATGATTGTCTCAGAGAGATAAATTTGGCCAAGAATGAAAAGTGAGCTTACAGTTCAGCAATTTAAAGATCTGCTAAGGCTGAACTAGACAAACATTTGGGGTGACTGGTTGGGTGAAATGGGTTTTTTTTTTTTTTTTTTGGTTGATGCTGTATAAGCTTGCTTTCTTGCATCATATGCCTCAACTAATGCTAATGGACTTTCAGATTGCAGACATATACATATTCTGACCTAATTCACAGCATTTTTTCAGCCTAGTCCTATATTTCTCCAACAGATGGTTGTGTATGTTTAATATCATTAGACCTGCATGTATAATAATTTTCTCTTTAATCCCTTAAAATCTGACAATCTGTTGGGTAACACCATCGTTGTTGTTGTTCCTGGCAAACACACTCTTTATTCCAAAAATATTATCCATTTCCCTGACCATCTACAGAAAATTTTCCAGGGGGTGGGGGGGGGGCAAAGCTTGGAGACAAATAATTACATCAATAAATTTTTATTTAATTTTTTAAATAATTATTTAATTAAACAAGTATATTATAGAATACAGTATTGCATCAATACAAAAACCACATACATAATGTATATAAATTTACAATATAAAGGAAACAAGAATTAATATATATATATATATATAACAGTTTTTTTAGTTAATTATAATACCAATATATGCTAATATAAAATAGTAAAATTAAAATGATAATATAGCTAATTATAGATATATTGATACATTGAATGGAACGTTAACTAGGGCTAGCTCCACTCAATATATCCCATCAATAATTAGCTGAAGCTATCTGTTTCTGTTTGCCATGAAATGGCAGAAATGAGTTTAGTTTGCAATCCTAATACTTTTATGCTAAATTCTCCAACTTATCTAGTTGGTATTATAATTAACTCAAAAATTGTTATATACAGACAGATGTAATGTACAATCATAAATTTGATGGCATTAATCTGTTCTGTCACTCTTTCTCCTTTTCTATTTCTTATTCTTTTACATAACTTCATATATATATAGATAATAATAATTTCAATAATCACGTATCGTATAAGAAATCTCTATCTATCACTTGCAAACCTATTGGTGCCATTTTCAATAAATTTCTTCTTTACCGTTTCCTCTTCTAGTTTCTTCCTGTGCACACTAATCATATACATAAACCTGATAAGCAAGTTTCTGAGATAGTGGACACCTTAACCATGTTTTCACACAGCTCAATGTGCTGAAACTTCTTTCAATGGTACAGGTCGTAACAGGTAATGTCATACCAATAGTTATTGCCGAATTAATAGAAGGAAAATAGTCGCAATGTTCCAAAACTTCTGGTAAAGTTTGGGGAATATCAGTCAATGAACCAAAAACAGGAAAACTTGTTTTATTGCTGCAATAGATGGAACACATGTTCTATGGTTACTCCACCGAGAGGCAAAACCGGCCAACCAGTAATAAAATTTTAAGTCAGACAAAGCGTCCCATGGTCGAGGGTATAAGGTTACATATCTCAATCACTTTTAAGATTATAATTTGTGGAATTTTTTACTCGATCCTAGGGAAGGGCAAGTGCCCTGTTTGCCCCCCTCTGCGGACGCCCATGTCCCTGACAATAGAGTCACCCAATAAAACTAGATTACCTTTAACCAAAGCAGTCTGCGGGGGTGCATCACTTGGCAGGTCAGGAGATGGTTGAGTCCATGATGAGCTCCCAGTTAGATTTATTTCTAGGGCAAGCACTCATGGAACTGGATAGAGAATAAATTCAATGAAGAACTAGACAAACTATTTGATAGAATGGATAGATATAATGGGAAGTGTTTTTTTTTTTTTTTTTTAGCTGATGCTGTAGAAGCTTGCTTTCTTGCATCATTTTCCACTACTAATACTAATCAGAGATCACTGCTAACCATATTCAGTATCTTCCATTTGTCAACTGCTATTTCCCAACCCATCTGCCTAATTTTTTTAAAACTTGTTGCAATCACTTACCCTAATTACTGTCATTAACCAACCTGCTAACCCTTTTTTCATCTGAAAACTTAGAGATTAAGCCTGATATACCTTCATCAGTATCATTAATAAATATAGAAAACAATAATGGACCTGCACTATACTAATGAAATAAGTCCATGGAGAGTAGTGTCCATTAATAACTACTCTCTCTCTCTCTCTCTCTCTCTCTCTCTCTCTCTCTCTCTCTCTCTCTTCCCCCACTCAAAAATCCCTATATCCTATATGGCTAATAATAATACTGCTCCAATTTGTACAGCTCTCTTTTATGTGCAACAGTATTATTATTGTTAGCCATATGGTGCAAGGAAGCCTGAGGCTTATGCTGAACAAGCCAAAAAAAATTCCCAAGTTACCCTGAGAGAGAGTCACCAAGAAAGAGAAGAATGATGATATCCAGCTCAGGACGCTGGGTATGCCAAGCCCATACCCACCAGATGTGAGCCCCTGGGGTTAAAAGCTTTTCTGAAATCTAAGTATATGATATCAAAATTATTTTTTTGAATCTAGTCCTTTTGTAACTGCATCTTAATATCCAATAAGATTGGTTAGACAATATCACCTCTTAGCAAATCCATGCATGAATGCAGTATAAGTACATTCCTGTCTAGATGGTCCTGCATTACTTCTTTAACCAGTGACTCAAGTGCTGAACCAGCCAGAGAGAGAGAGAGAGAGAGAGAGAGAAGGAAAAGAACCATGGAACAGAAGTTAGGCACTAACAGATAAGCAATTACTTATGTCACCCTCTGATCCCCTTTCTAAATTGGGGATACAAGTGGACATTTCCAGTCCACAGGGTCCTCACCACTAATCCCCATTTGTGAATTGTGCATAGTTTTGCACATCTTCAGACCATAGGGACAGCCACTGAATTCAAAGATGCTCTCTTTTTTTGTTTGCTTACTTCCTCTGCTGCCTCCCTTAATAAGTAGATAGATCCCGTCCACCCCCAGGTGCTTTTTTTATGTTTATCTTCAACAATTTCTTTTCCTCTCTCAGTTATCACAAAATCATTTAACTCCCTGTTAAATTGTGATGAACTTCTGGCATTCTCCTCCCTAAAGAACTTATGTGTGAATGTAGATGCAAAATACCTATTCAGTTTGTCAGCAACCTGAATAGGTATTTAGTTAAACCATGAACATCAAGGGTACCAATGTGATTCAACCCCTTCCTTCTACACTTAATATAAGTAAAAATGTCTTTGCCGCTTATCTTGGCATTCTTTGCCAGACATTTCTCATAATCTGTCTTAGCTTGCCTTATGCCCTTTGTGATTTGATTACACACTAGTATATATATCTACCGTAGTCTTCTGCATCACTTGATATTTAATATTTATCTATGACCATTGTAGTCATCTTATGAAAGCAAAAGCTCTTCTCTTTATCCTAGACCAGTGGTGTTCAACCTTTTCCCATATAGGGCCGTATTCAAAGTTAGAATTGTTTTGCTAACCGCACAGAGTGATTCGAGAAAAAATTGTCACATTTTCTATATCTTGTTACTCATAAAAGGAAGTTTCTATTTTCATCTTACCATTTTTTCTTTTCAAGTTATATATAAAAAAAATGCAAATTCCCAGTACTTTTATGTGCAACAAATCTATGTCAGTGATTTATTTTTAGATTTTATTAAAATTATAAAAATATAACTTACTTTTGTTTGTGTTTTTTAAATACTTTACTTTTGTTTCTGTTTGAAATACTTTACTTTTGTTTAAAAAAAAAACAACTTTACTTTTGCTTTTAAATGCTCATTTTAGAAAATTTACAACCTGAAAAAGATCACTGCTTTTCAATATTAAGGTGAATAAATAAATATAATGATAAACCTAAAATTGAAATATTCGAACATTTTATTAAGTACAATATACAATAACATTTAATGGACAAAACTTAACATTTAATGAGATAATTAAGGCTGGATATTTTTAAATAATTGTTCAAAATTTGGTTGCAAATTTGTGATGCCAACTCAATACACAATGAAGATTATGTCATGATGGTATTTCTTGATGGAGCTCCAGGTCCTGATGGTATTTCTCTACTTGTTCTCAAAACCTGTACTCCTGAATTTACTCCTCTTCTATGCCATCTTTATTCACTTTCTTATTCCAAAGGTCAGCTTCAAAATTTGCTCATATCCAGCCAGTTCCTAAAAAGGATGACAAATCCCTCCCATCCAATTATTTCTACTCTTTCTAAAGTAATGGAGAAATCATTTAACCATCAACTCTTAAACTACCTAGAAACCCTCCGTCTGATTAATGATTGCCAGTATGGATTCCATCAGTGTCGATCCTCTAGTGATATTCTGGCTTATGTGACCAATTTATGGACAAATTCAATGGAAAAGTTCGGTGAAACACAAGCAGTTGCTCTGGACATCTCAAGGGCTTTCAATCGTGTTTGGCATAAAGATCTTCTAAACAAGCTTCCATCTTATGGTTTGCCAACTGTTTTTTTTTTGTAATTGGTTATCCAGTTTTCTCTCTGACCACTCACGGAGGGTGAGGGCAGATGGCTCTCTGTCTTCTAACTTCACTACTAATGCTGGTGTCCCCCAAGGTTCAGTTTTTTCCCTCCATTCTTTTCCTCTTGTACATTAATGCCCTTCTTTCATTGATTGGAAATCCTATCCATAGTTTTGCTGATGATAGCATATTGCATTCCACTTTCCAGTTTGAGAAACTTTGCCCTGCTCAATCAGCTTCAACTTCTCGAATATCCACAATCAATTCCGTAAATGTCGATCTCCAGGTAATTCTCCAGTGGGGCAAAGACAACTTAGTTGATTTCAATCCTTCTAAAACTCTGTCCTGTCTTATATCTCACAAAAAGGATTCTTCTGCTCCTATGCTTATCTTTGGTGACACTACGATTTCTAGGCAAGATGATATATCTCTTTTGGGGATTACCATGACTTCTAATCCCCCTCTTGGCACAAGCACATTACAAATATTGCTTCCTCTGCATCTAAAAAACTTGGTTTTCTCTTTCGCACTTGGCATTACTTTTCTTCCAAACAGTTGTTCACTCTGTACAAATTGCAAATCCGCCCTACCATGGAATATTGTTCCCACAGCTGGGGTGATGCCACCAAAACCTCTCACCAAAATCATGCTGCATGCCTTTTCTACAGATGTTTCTGCTGCATGCCTTTTCTACAGTTACTTTCATGGGCACTGTTACTCTGAATTTGCTTCTATAATTCCCGCTTTCTCTTTCAAAACAGTCTGAACACGTACCACCACCAACCAACATCCATTTTCTGTCCAACTTTTCATCTTCCTCATTTATTCATTCAACTTCCGTTTTTTGGAACAACCTTCCTTCATTATGTGAACAAATATCTTTTTTCGTCTTCTTAACCTCCAACTCATGCATGGTACTATAGGTTCTAATACCTCTCGTGTTTGGGGTTTTCATTAAAAAAAATGGTCATCTGTTATTCTGTTTCTTTTTAAATATTTCATTTTATGAGTGAAAAATATCTGCTTGCAGACATACGTTGATCTGAACAAAGTAGCCGTTTTCATAGCATTTTTTTTTTTATTAGCAGAAAATATTCAGATGGGAAAGCCCTGTAGAATTCAAATACTTTATTTTTACATTCTATATACTTATTTTTGAATCATATTTTGGCTTGAAGATCAATAATTTAAAGTTGCAATCTGGGACTGTAGTTTTCAGCCATAGAAGTAAATGGGTTCTCGAACAAAAGCTTGTGTTTTTTCATGGGATTTTATATCAGAAAATTGACTTTCAAACTTGTCAAAATGTAATTGTAATAACAAAAGGCAACGATTCTTTGGAAATGTGTTTCTCCCTTAGTTCAGTACAACATCCGCCGACCGGGCTAGCCGAGTGGGTAAAGTACCTGCCCGGCAACCCGAAGGTCGCGGGTTCGATTCCCGCCTTGGGCTTGGATCAAAGTACTGCAAAAACCTTGGGAGGTGCAATATGGCCACAGAAGCCGATGCGCCAACAACTACCAAATCAAAGAATCAAAGAAGTACAACATCCAAAATGAAATAAATTGTCTTGCTCAACTGGGATTTAAATAATAACAACTTATTCTGATATGATATCAGCAAACAAATAAGACTGATTTTCCTTTCCCTTGTAGTTTTAAATTAAGAGCATTTAAATGACTAGTAATGTATGTATGAATTGCAAGATCAAACAGCCACTCCATATTTGATAGTTGTTTTATTGGTTTCCTTTTTTCTGTGTTGAAACACTCAGTGATGCTTCAACAGCCACTTTAAGGCACCTGGGGTGGATGGGATCTATCCAGTTATATTAAAGGAGGCAGCAAAGGAAGTAAACAAACTGTTAGCCATAATTATGAGAGCTTCCTTGGACTCAGGGAAGGTACCCATGGACTGGAGATGTGCAAATGTGACCCCAATTCAAAAGGGAGGATCAAAGGCTGACACAAGTAATTATAGACCTGTGAGTTTAACTTCTGTTCCTGGAAAATTAATGGAGGCACTGGTTAAAGAAGCACTGCAGGATCATTTAGACAAGACTTCAGTTATAGCTCGGACACAGCATGGTTTTGTTAAGGGGAAGTCTTGCCTGATCAATTTGATTGGATACTATGATGCAGTCACAAAAGAACTGGATGCAGGGAATAACTTTGATATTATATACTTGGATCTTAGAAAGGCTTTTGATACGGTTACACATGGAGGACTGCTGCACAAATTGGAGCAGTGTGGCATTGGAGGAAAATTGCTGCTATGGATAAAGGGGTGGTTGAGGGGGAGAAGACAGAGAGTGGTAATTAATGGACACTGCTCATTGTGGACTAATGTTATTAGTGGAGTCCCTCAGGGTTCAGTATTGGGTCCTTTATTGTTTTCTGTATTATAAATGATATTGATGATGGCATATCAAGCTTAATGTCCAAGTTTGCAGACGATACGAAGGTTGGCAGGGTTGTCAAGGACACTACTGACACTATGCTGCTGCAACAGGATCTGGATAGGTTGAGCAGATGGGCTGAGAGGTGGCAAATGAAGTTTAACATTGACAAATGTAAAGTACTACATATGGGAAACAGCAACCCCAGAGCAACGTATCAACTCTGTAGTACTACACTGACAGTGGTAGAGAATGAAAGGGACCTGGCAGTGGTTGTGCAGGCAGATATGAAGTTCTCTGAGCAGTGCAGATGGGCTGCAAGAGTAGCTCATGGTGTATTGTCAATGATATATAGCAATTTTTCTAGCAGGGATAAGGAGGTGATTATTCCCTTGTATAAGGCAATGGTCAGGCCACACCTAGAGTACTGTATACAGGTCTGGAGGCCTCATTTCAAGAAGGATGTAGAGTTGCTGGAATGAGTACAGAGAAGGGCAACAAGGTTAGTGAATGGAACAAAGGGGTGCTCTTACGAAGAAAGGCTTAAGTTTTGCAAATTACAGTGTCTGGAGACTAGGCACCAGCGAGGTGATCTGATAGAGGTGTACAAAGCCTTGAATGGTTTGAGCATGCTCAATGCTGATGGGATTCTTCCTCTTGCTCAGAATAATCACCTGAGAGGGCATAAATTCAAATTGAGGAAAGACAGATGTAGGATAGATGTGCGGAAATTTGCCTTTAGCCAGCGGGTGGTTGGTAGGTGGAACAGACTTCCATCTCTTGTCGTGGAAGTTGTAGCCTAAATAAGTTTAAGGCTCAGCTGGACAGGTATTTCGAACGAACAGATGGGTGAAGTGGAAGTGGTTATTTTTTATTTATTTATTTTACTTTATTTTATTTATTTTTTTTTTTTTGGCTGATGCTGCATAAGCTTGCTTTCTTGCATCAAATGCCTCTACTAATGCTAATGTGATCGTAAAATTTACATTTGAAATATTTTATAGTCTATAATCACATTCATAACATGTTGGAGATCCAATCATCATCATCATCATCAGCCATTTTCAATCCACTGCAGGATGAGGGCCTCTCCAGCAACTTTCCAGTTCCTTCTGTTTTGTGCAATGGCCATCCATTTACTAACCACAAACTCTTGAATTTCATCTGTCCATCTCCGTTGTTATCTTCCAGGTTTTCTTCTAGCTCCTCTTGGATACCATTCTGTTATTTTCTTATTCCATCTGATGACAGATGGACTAAGAAAATAACAGAAATGTCATCATGTTTTGACCTACATGTCCTGCCCAAGACCATTTTAGTTCTTTAGTTTTGATAAGAATGTCCTTTACTTGAGTTTGCTGCCTAATCCATGTGTTTCTCTTCTTATCTAACAGTCTGATTCCTAATATAATTTGTTCCATTCTTCGCTGTGTAGTTCTCAGCTTCTCCTTCATTCTTTTGGTGAGTGCCCAAGTCTAATTTCATAAGTCATGGTGTGGAGTATACACATTGGTTCATTATTTTACGTTTCAGACAAATTGGGATATTGCTCCTCAGTATATGATTATATTTCTTGAATGCTATCCATCCAAATTTATTCTTCTCTTGACTTCCAGCCATTTATCATTATTACAGCTATTGACTTGTCCCAGATAAGTATATGGCTCCACCTTTTCAATTACTGCTCCTTCAATCATTATATCCCTTTCTATGGCATACTTGTTCATAATTACTTTTGTTTTAGCCATATTCATCTTTAGTCCAAAATCCTTACTAACTCTGCATAACTGATTAAGATTTTCCTCTAATTCTTTGTGATTGTGGCTTATGACCACAATGTCATCTTCAAATCGTAAATGGTTTAGGTACTCTCCATTCACATTGACTCCTTTCTGTGACCAGTCTAACCTTCTGAAAGCTTCCTCAAGGGCAGCAGTAAACAACTTCGGAGATATTTGTGTATCCTTGTCGAACTCCTTTCTCAATTTTAAATTTGCTACTGTCTTTGTCTAGTCTAATAAAGGAGGTAGCATTCTCATATATTTTCTTCAAAATCATAATATAGTAGACTCTTGATTTTCCGGGATAGATGGTAAAAAACAAATCCCTGATAATCGATTTCCCGGTTAATCCAAAAATACAAAAGTCCCCGACATATGTAAGAGACACGTTCCAGGACTTCTTACTTCATCGAGTTTTACGTAACTCGGGAATGACTAATACCATATTCCAAATACAGCAATACCCTGCATTGCACTGATAATTGGTACCGAAACTGTTCCGTGTTATGTGAAACCGTGCTGATTGAGGTATAATTATAATGGGTTTTAAATGAATGCGTACCAGAGAAACAGTTTATAAACAAATTATAATAAATCTATAAACAAATTGCACTTGATAGCCAATTAAAAGGATTTGAAATAAAAAATACTGCAAAAAGTTTATTAATGAAAAGGTAACATCATGAGAGATGAGAAAAAAAGCTTTATTATTTATTTGGGTATTTCAAAAATGAAGTTGGTGAAGTTATCTCTTCTTTTTCTTGGTATACAAGTCCTTGTAGCATTGAATCCCATCTTATAAAATTTACCGTATCTGGATGCTACATCCAACATTTGGATCTCCATTTATAACTGCCTCGCAGGCAATGTCAAGCCCCGAAAAACTTTCTTCAATTCTTCTGTTGAAAATTCTTTTGGTGCCATTTCGGTGTTATCCACTTCAGAATTGTTTTTCTCTTCTTCATGTGCAATTTTCTTATCAATTTCAAGGAGAGTTACATCATCTAAGTTATTTGCATGTGAGTCAATGCAGCATGTACATTGGCAGTGTCCAAAGTTTCGAATCCCAAGTCTTTTCTGATTCATGTGATGTCATGCGCTGGACGGTTTGGTCTTTTCCTCTTCACGCTGACCAGGCGTCTTGAAGAGAAACACTCTACACGTTCGTTGCCCCCTAAGTGAGGTAACAGGGCTTATGTCACTTAGGGGGCAACATCGAGGTGTGCATAAGTGGATTTTAGGAAGGCAGGCCAGCCAGACTTTTCCTAAACCTGAAATAGAAAGATATTGGATCCATCAGTGTTTTAGACTGAGTGTCTGATAACTCACAGATCACTGGAGATCCAATACTTTCCCAAAAAGAGCTTCACAATTCAGTGAATTCCAATCGGAGTTTCAGCTCTGATATCTATAATTTTCTTGGTTATTCTACCCATAAGCCCAATGTTTTTACCAATCATATTTTTTGCACCACCAGTTGTTACTCCTACCAGGTTTTTAATATTTAATCCTAACTTTTCGATAGATTGGCAAAAATTTTCAAAAAGATTTTCACTTGTAGTTGTTCAGCGCATACTCTGTAGATCAGCTAAATCTTCTACTGGTACAAAATTATCATTAATTCCAAGTATGAAGATGAGGAGTTCTGCTGTGTCATTTACATCAGTATCGTCATCCAGTGCCACAATAAAATATTTCATTTGTTTTATGTTTTCCAAAAGTTGTTCAAACAAATTCTTTTCAATATCTTCTACTCTTTGCATAATTGTTTGTTGAGACAAACTAATATCTTATATCATTGTTCATTTCTCCGGACAAATTCTTCCACAACTTTTAACAAACAACACTTAACAAATTCACCATCATTGAATGGTTTACTTTCAAAAGCGATCAAATGTGCAACTTGATAACTGGCACGTACAGCAGATAAATTTCTTGACTGATATGTTTTTAGTATGTTTTTTTTTTTTTTTTAAATTTGTTTTGTAACTTTGAATACTTTTCTTTTCACAGCACTCCTTTATATTGATCATAAGATTTATGATTGGAATCAATGTCATTTTAAATTATATTCTTTAAAAACTCACACAGTCTCCTGACACACCAAACACCCTGCTTTTTCTTGGTAATCAATGAAGAAATAATCTTCAGTCCACCTTGGATCAAAAACACGACACTCCAAATCGATTTTCCCCTTTTGGAACATTTTTAAGAATGATTTTTTAAAAATTCAATACAAATTAATAATTAATTCAATGCAGTGAACAAGTTATATCAAAATACATAACTGTATTTAGCATACATACGACTGTACCAAACGTGTGTACAGCACAGTGCGATTGATGCTGTTTTAGTTCACTTTCTGCACGGGCCTTATAAAAATTATTCGTGGGCTGTAGGTTGGACACCACTGCCCTAGATAGTAGTAATGTTGTTAAGTAAATCCCACATCAGCAGACTGTGATCACTGCCACCCAGAGGGTCTTTTTACCTAAAGATTCTTAACACATGAAGGATCACTGCTGTTAATCAGATCAAGATTATTGCTTCCTCTTGTTGCCTCTCTAATATGCAGCTGTAGAAAACAGTCATACAATAAATCCACAAAAATCTTGCTATCATGAGAGCTCATTGAATGGAATGGAACTCATAAGTTCCATTCAATATCTGGAAAGTTTAAAATCCCCATTACAAGATATTCTGATTTACTGGTCCTCCCTATTTCTATGTATAGTTGTTTGTTATACTCATCACAGTCATTAGACCTATAACATACTCCTACTCACATTTCTGTTTTCCCACTGCTTATATCACACCAAACTGACTGAATCTTGCACTAGCCATTCATATTGACTGTTTGCACTGCCTTATTTTTAATATGCTTTTTAACTAAGAGCATGACTCCCTCTCCATCCTCTCTATCCTTTATACTGTCCCATGTTCATGCACCTGAATTAGCACAACAACAAAAAAATTATATATCGTGACTGTCTATATGTTGTTATGTCAGGTGTATGATAGGTTGGCATGAGTGAGTTGTGACCTTGTGATGGACAGATACTCTCCCTTGGACTGACTGCAGTGGTGGCAACCTACCATGTAATTTCCCCTGCCACTGCTCATGTCTCACTCATCTTAATGGCATAGTGGAAAGTTAAAATGCTGACACTGGATCAAGCTGGCCTGGCCAGTGTGAGTCTGTTCACTGATAGCTAGATAGTGACCCCTATCACAATAGGGCATCCTGGTCCTATGACTTTTATTCTCCTATTATCTCATTGACAGGGTATACTCCAAACTTCCTCCAAACCATCACATGTTCACAAACCATCCTGGGTGGAACCCAGGATGGTTTGTGAACATACTACTTACAGGACAAGGAGTGATAACAGCAAAATTAACATCAATGGGTATAACTGATGATCCTACATGTACCTGTATTGAACAGGAAAACTGGCACCACATAATGTATGAGTGCCCACACTATGAGGACCAGTGCTGTCTCCTTATAACAAGGATTGCATATATACCACGTGGACAGGAATAATACCTGTTAGATTCTGAAGAAGAATACAAACACCTCAGCCAATATGCACAAGACCACTTTGCAAGAAGAAAAATGCAGATAGCCATACACAACGATCGCTATGAAGCAAGGGACTTGACCTACCCGAACACGACATTATGCAACCTTGCTGCCAAAGCTATTTGGCAATCTGTACCAGCTCCCTTGCCTGATTGATACCTTTAGTCCCACTCCCTAGGCAGGGTGGGGGACGACCTTATGTCTCCCCCCCTTTCCTCTGGCCGGGCTTGTCCTCACTGACCTTTCTGGGGTCGCCTTACCTATTGTCCTCATATTTCTATCTGTCCCCCCAGCCTTCAGTCTCTGCCCTGTTCTAACCAATCAAACTGTTGCATATATCACTAAACTGAACACAACTTAACCTAGCATCCAAAATAAGAAAAAAAAAAAGTAGCTCTCTTTAACCACCTAAATTCAGCCTCATCTCTTGCATAAAATTATTATTATTTTTTTTGACAATAGACCCTCGCCACTGAAATCTTCGGAAACTAGGTGGCAGGACCTGCCAGAGTATGAAAAATAATCCACGGGTGCTTGACTTGCCTCCTTGGAGAAAAGTGTGGGCAATGGGGTGGAGTCCCACTAGGGGCCCAGTGGCTAAATTTCAAAGAAACAACATACCACGACATTACACTACTGTCACCTTCACAGAGTACTATATCACAAAAACAGAGTATACAATGTGGAGATGGGGAAACTTCTGGGGCCATTAGACAATGAACACTTTACGCTTTATCTCACCCAAGAGCTCTGCCACTCACTTTTTTCCGGGTGGGCCCTACCACCCTAAATGTTATCACTGCTCTTAACAGTCCCCCTGTAGAAGGTGGGTTGCCTTTGCAGGGATGCTCCACCATCCCTATTCTTCTCTTTCCTAGTGGAAGCCTCCCTATCATCCACCCCATTGCCTCCCCTCTTTTCTCCCCAAAACTCAAACTATCACTCCCATGATTAATTCAATAAACAATTCTCCTTTCCTTTCTTTTTTCTTCTTCTCTTTTTCCCTTTTCTTCCACTTCTGTTTCTCCCCCATTTGGATCCTCCTGGAAATGCCTAAGCATTTCCAGGATTTGCCCTGTCAGAGACTTACATGACCCTACTGCCTGGACTACCTCCATGCGGTGAAGGACAGGCAATGGTGGGCCCTTGGCTTTCCAAGGGTTCAATGGCAACAAGGCCATATAAATAACAGACCCACAACACTACACTATATAGACCATACTATAATCTACACTTTTCTGGCCTTTACAGTCCGTATTGCATCACAAAAGATCACTCTGGAGTTGGGGGAATCCCCAGGGCTGCAAGACCTGTAACGTCCTTTCTGTACACATTGTATTCACCATATTCAAATTCTGCATCCCTTATGTCCAACTGAAACCAAGTCTCCAGTATCCTCACAATGCAGTTGACTTAATCGGTACTTAAAATTCATCAAATTTATTTACTATTCTTCTACCACTAGTGCATGTGCAAGTATACATGCACCTGTTCTTAATCTTAGTTACTCTAACACAGCCCTTTCTGTGATGTGGCTGTGTTAGTTACCCTAAAACGGCCATTTCACTTGTACCATGATGACACACAGTAGTGCTTGAAATCCCCAACATCTTAATTTCCAGGCTGCTGCACATTCCAACAGAATCAAAGCAAGAATCATTTTCACCTTTTCCTGTAGCTTTAGTTAATCTATTACTCTGCATATATCCCAAGCTATCAGTTTTCCAACCAACCTAACACTGCCTAGATAGGATCAATAAATTCTCTTGCACCCTTTCTATTTTAGTGTATCCCATCCCTGTAAAAACTGTCTCTTCTGTTAATAAGTACAGACCACACAGAGCAAAGATACTACCCCTTGAGCCCTGCACAGTCTCTTCAGGGCCGGACTGATTGACAAAGCTCTCAACATGTACTTTCTCCTACCGTGTCTAGGAAGGATTATAAACACTTTCCAATTTAATTCTAACTCGCAACTTTTTTTCAACATTGCCTCTCATAAATGCCCATCAGAAGGCAATGTTAAGTACTTGTTAAGTAAGTCCTCAGATTTCTTACTCTTAACATCATTAGTGCCCATGTGTACAACAATACCACCATTCGTGCCCTTAAAAGATATCTGCTCTACAATGTCATCTGCTTTTGCCCTTGGCAGACATACCCTGATCCTATTCAACCCATCCTTTTTTTTTTTGCACAATATATTTCCCATTTCCCTGACAACAGCATTACCAACAATAACTACCCCCTGTGGGACCAGTGCATTCTGCCTCGGGTATTGCACAAATCAACCACCTGCTGGCTAAAGGAAGATGTGTAGAAATTTGCCTTTAGCCAGCGGGTGGTTGATTGATGGAACAAAATTCCATCTATCATTATGGAAGTTAATAGCTTAAATAAATTCAAGGAAAAACTGGCCAAACTTTTGGATGGGTGAAATTGGAAGTTTTTTTTTTTTTTGGGTGATGCTGTATAAGCTTGCTTCCTTGCAATATATGCCTCTGCTAATGCAGCTGTGTTGTCTGATACACAAGTAAAGGCTTGGATTTAGTCAGCTGAGAGCTTGAGGGGCTTTCCTCATATTAATCCCTTCGAGGGCATTCACCCTGTTCTTCAAGCTTTCATAAATGCCATCAGAATACTGAGTTCACACCTAATTTCCTCGTACTACTTGTTGTGAACACACACACACAAAGACATCACCCCCTTTGCTGTACCATGTCTCGTTCGAGATAGATCTGCAAACATCGCACAAGCCACACATTTCATAAGGCCATGATTCATAGGAGAACCACCCATTTGGTTCTTCCCCTGAGCTGCAGTACTCCTGCTACTTTGAGCCCATTGCTTTGCTGTTCTAGTCTGAGGCAGGATGTCCATTTAAATTCAATTTAATTTGAAAATACTACTAAATTGAAAGATAAAAAAAAAACAATAATACATATTATGCTATCAAGTTTGTGTTATACATATTAGGCTAAGTGGGTTATGTATTACACTTATGTATTATGCATTATAAGTAAACTCACTCCCTGACTTACGGAAGAGTTGCATTCCGCAGAACTCTACACAAGTCATAATTTTCCTATTGCTTATGCAGCACTCACAACTATGTGCACTAAATTTGATTGAAGCAAAAAAGAAAATGTTCGACAAACATGTAAATAGAATTATTTATTAAATTTTATTTTATTTCATGCGCAGGAAAAATTACAAAAGTGTGCAATTACAAAAAGAGAGTGAGGGGGATAGGCATAATGTCAGCATGTTTTACCTTTCAAGTATAGAGTAATAAGATACTGTACTACTATGTGCTTTCTAGCATTGTTATTGGAATCAATGTGTCCAGCTCATAAGTATGCAGCTGTGGAGATTCAGAAGGGTTTTTTCCAACACATCACAAAATTTCTCTGTAGCCGCAGAATCGGCACTGGTGACTTCACTGCATACTTTAACGTTGTGGAAGCTAGCGGGATGCTTGAACGTGAAAAATCACCCGTAGCTTACAACAAACTTGGTTTGGGGTTCGTTGCACTTATCCTTAATATCTTCATAAATACTTCTTCTTTTTGCTTGAATGGCCATTAGACTCATGGATACTCACTTCTAAATCTGATTTTCCACCCATATATATATATATATATATATATGGAAAATAGCTTTTCCATCTTTGATATAGCACTAGAATGCTGTTTTGCGATCACTGCTGATCTTATATGCATTGATCCTTTAACATGTTCTTTTCTACATGAACTGTCCTTTAAAATAGTACTTACAATTGAAACAGTGAAACCTAATTCCAATGCAATAGATGACAAACTTAGGACAAGGGTATGTCTGCCAGGGGCAAAGGTTGATGACGTTGTGCAGATATTATCTTTTAAGGGCACAAAAGGTGAAATTGTTGGACACGTTGGCACTAATGATATTAAGAGTAGGAGGCCAGCAGAATTACTTAACAAGTACAGGTCACTGTTGAAAAAAAGCCGTGAATTAGGATTGAATTTCACAGGGCAGAATGTCGTGTCTGGGCAGAATCTGCAGAATTATCGTGTCTGAGCAGAATCTGCAATTCTGCCCAGACACGATAGGTGGGAGTATATGATGAGAGCCCTGTCGATCAATTCGGCCCTGAAGAGATTGTGTAAGGTTCAAGGGGTAGAATTTTTCTCAGCCTGGTCTGTGCTTGTTTTAACAGGAGAGACTGCTTCTACAGGGATGGGATACACTTAAATAGAAAGGGTGCAAGAATATTTACTGATTCTATCGAGCCAGTGTTAGGTGGGTCAGAAAACTGCTAGATTGGGGGGATACATGGACTAATAGATTAACATTGGTTGTGTTAGGGTAGCTAAGAATAGGAACAGGTGAATGTATATGTGTGTACACCAATGCTAGGAATTTGGTAAATAAATTTGATGAATTTGAGGTGTTGGTCAAAACATCAAAGGCAGATATTTTTGGGATATCAGAGACACAGATATAAGGACTGAAGAACTGGAATTTGGGGAGTAAAATGTGTACAGGAATAGGAACAGAAAGGATAGACAGGGAGGAGAGGGTTATGCTATGAGTTAAGAAACACATAAAATCCAAGGAGGTATTAGCCAGTCGACATCGCTGGACAGTGCAGTGTGGAGTCGGTTTGGTGTGACATAACCAGTGGGAAATCAAAATTGAGGGTAGGAGTGTGTAATGACTCATCAGAGTCATTACAGGCCTAATGACTGTGATGAGTATAGTAAAAAACTGTACAGGGAAATAGAGTGAACCAGTAAATCAGAGAGTCTTATAATGGGGGATTTTAATTTCCCGGATATTGACTGGAATTTGTGGGTTGGTCACTCACACGCTAACAAAGCTTTTGTGAATTTATTGGATGATTGTTTTCCACATCAGCATGTTCGGGAGGCAACTAGAGGGAGTAATACTCTTGATCTGATTATCAGTAGTGATTCTTTATGACTTAAGAATCAGCAGATAAAGGAACCACTAGGTGGCAGTGATCACAGTGAGCTCAAGTGGGAGATACTCAAAGAGGTAACTACCATTAGGGATAAAGGGAAGTGTTTCTGCTTTCGTAAAGGGGACTACAGAGGTCTGAGACAGTATTTAAATTCTATATGGTGGGACCAACTGATGATGTTACCAACAGCAAATTCAAAATGGGAAGCATTCAAAGAATTAATCTTGGTTTGTTGTTGTTTGTTATTTGGTTTTTAGGAGCATTAGCAACTAAGGCCATATTGCTCCGGGATATGCGGTGGTCATTCCCTGACGTTTCCGTATCCTCCGTATTTGGTGGTGACAGGCTCGAACCCCGGTCTAATCAAGAAGCACGTGCTACGCACTGCTGCTCCTTCCCACCTGGCTACGGAGGCGCCAATTAATCTTGGAAGCTACTAGGTTTTTCATACCAACTAAGAAATATTGTTCATGGTTTAGCCCTAAATGGATGTCAGATGAACTAATGAGACATGTGGCAGAGAAGAAAAATGCATGGGATACATATAAATTAATGAGTGACATGGAAGACTATGATAGATATAAGCTGGTTGTAACGAAGCCACAAAGGAAGTTAGGCAGGCAAAGGCAGATTATGAGAAATCTTTGACAAAAGATGCAAAGAAAAACAGCAAAGAGTTCTTTACCTATGTGAACTGTAGAAGGAAGGGGATGAATCAGATTGGTCCACTGGATATTGTTGGTTCAACAGTTGAGGATCCTGCTCAGGTGGCTAACAAACTAAATGAGTATTTTGCATCTACATTCACACATGAGGAGTTATTCAGGTAGGGGAATGCCAGAGGTGAACTAAACTCTGGCAGTGAGCTAGATGATTTTGTAATAACTGAGACGAAAGTGGAGGAAAAATTGTTGAAGATAAACATATGAAAGGCACCTGGGGTGGATGGGATCTATTCAGTTATGTTAAAGGAGGCAGCAAAGGAAGTAAGCAAACCCTTAGCCATAATTATGAGAGTTCCTTGGACTCAGGGGACGTACCCATGGACTGGAGATGTGCAAATGTGACCCCAATTCACAAAGGAGGATCAAAAGGCGACACAAGTAATTATAGACCTATTAGTTTAACTTCTGTTCCCGGAAAATTAATGGAGGCACTGGTTAAAGAAGCACTGCAGGATCATCTAGACAAGACTTCAGTTAAAGCTCAGACACAGTATGGTTTTGTTAAGGAGAAGGCTTGCCTGACCAATTTCATTGGATACCATGATGCAGTCACAAAAGAACTGGATGCAGGGAATAATTTTGATATTATATACTTGGATCTTAGAAAGGCTTTTGATACTGTTGCACATGGAGGACTGCTGCACAAATTGGAGCAGTGTGGCATTGGAGGCAAACTGCTGCTATGGATAAAGGGGTGGTTGAGGGGGAGAAGACAGAGAGTGGTAATCAAAGGAAACTGCTCATTGTGGACTAATGTTATTAGTGGAGTACCTCAGGGTTCAGTATTGGATCCATTATTGTTTTCTGTATTTATAAATGACATTGATGATGGTATATCAAGCTTAATGTCCAAGTTTGCAGATGATACAAAGGTTGGCAGGGTTGTCAAGGACACTACTGACACTATGCTACTGCAACAGGATCTGGAAAGGTTGAGCAGATGGGCTGAGAGGTGGCAAATAAAGTTTAACATTGACAAATGTAAAGTACTACATATGGGGAAACAGCAACCCCAGAGCAACGTATCAACTCTGTGGTACTACACTGACAGTGGTAGAGAATGAAAGGGACCTGGGGGTGGTTGTGCAGGCAGATATGAAGTTTTCTGAGCAGTGCAGACCAGCTGCAAGAGTAGCGCATGGTGTATTGTCGATGATATATAGGAATTTTTCTAGCAGGGATAAGGAGGTGATTATTCCCTTGTATAAGGCAATGGTCAGGCCACACCTAGAGTACTGTATACAGGTCTGGAGGTCTCATTTCAAGAAGGATGTAGAGATGCTGGAATGAGTACAGAGAAGGGCAACAAGATTAGTGAATGAACAAAGGGGTGCTCTTACGAAGAAAGGCTTAAGTTTGTAAATTACAGTGTCTGGAGACTAGGCACCAGCGAGGTGATCTGATAGAGGTGTATAAAGCCTTGAATGGTTTGAGCATGCTCAATGCTGATGGGATTCTTCCTCTTGCTCAGAATAATCACCTGAGAGGGCATAAATTCAAATTGAGGAAAGACGGATGTAGGATAGACGTGAGGAAATTTGCCTTTAGCCAGCGGGTGGTTAGTTGGTGGAACAGACTTCCATCCCTTGTTGTGGAAGTTGATAGCCTAAATAAGTTTAAGGCTCAGCTGAACAGGTATTTCGAATGAACAGAGGGGTGAAGTGGAAGTGGGTTTTTTTTTTTTTTTTTTTTTTTTTGGCTGATGCTGCATAAGCTTGCTTTCTTGCATCAAATACCTCTACTAATGCTAATGCTAATTGCTGCTATGGATAAAGGGATGGTTGAGTGGGAGAAGATAGAGTGGTAATCAACGGACACTGCTCTTCGTGGACTAATGTTATTAGTGGAGTCCCTCAGGGTTCAGTGTTGGGTCCATTGTTGTTTTCTGTATTTATAAATGATATTGATGATGGTATATCAGGCTTAATGTCCAAGTCTGCAGACGATACGAAGGGTGGCAGGGCTGTTAATGACACTAATGACAGCACACTGCTGCAACAGGATCTGGAAAAGTTGAGCAGATGGGCTGAGAGGCAGGAAATGAAGTTTAACATTGACAAATGTAAAGTACTACATATGGGAAGCAGTAATCCCAGAGTAATGTATCAACTGTGTCGTACCACACTGACATAGTGGCATTGTGTTTTGTGGAAGACGCCACCGGTGGTTTCCCACATTTGCACCATGGTACTTTGTGAAGAATTTACAGAATCTCTGTAAAAGCCAGAAAAAGTGTGGTGTCTGGTTTATGACAGAGTGGTGCTGTGGTCTGTTGTTCTGTCTCTGGCTGCTTAGCTGCAAGGCCCCTAAAGGAACCCCACGTTGCCCGCCACCACCACTGGGAGGTGAGCCAGGCTGCCCATTATACTCTGGCTGTCCTCCGCCAGGGTTGCCTGAGCTTCCTGACGGAGACCAAAAAAAAATATAAAAATAAATAAATATATAAAATAAAAAAGTAAAAATGAAATAAAATAAAATTAAAATAAAAAAAATAAAATAAAAATAAAGTAACAGATTAAAAAAAAAGATAATAATAAAAATAAATAAATAAAATAAGTAAAAAGTAATAAATTAAAAATAATAATAAAAAAAATAAATAAAAAAAATAATAAGTAAAAAAGTAAATAGATTAAAAAAATAAAAAAAGAGAAAAAAGAGAGAGAGAGAGAGAGAGAGAGAGAGAGAGAGGGGGGCATAGAAGAGAGAGGATTTGAGGGGGAATGAATTTGGGTGGTTTGACAGGGGAGATTAAATCCACCCTAATTTAGGCGAAGTATAGGAAAGAGTGTGGGTTTAAAAGTCACAGGGGACAGGTGCCCCTGTGTAACTGCCAATGGCATAGTGCCTGTAGATCCCGCACTGAGGTCAGTGCCAGCAATCCCGCACCTAGATCGGTGCCAACAGTATATCCTACCCATTTCGGGTTTGCGATGACTTTTAAATCCCGCACCTTGGATGGTGCCTGCAATAGATCCTACCCTATTAGGGTTTGCATGATTATGTCTGCATTTTTCCGGGGGGAATGGAGAGTTATCCCATGCTGGTCCGGTTTAGTTCTTGGGCTCTGAGTTCTGCAATCTTAGCTCGCCTAAGTGCAAATGTTTCTTGCGCGTAGGTGGTTAATGCCTTATAGGTATCTTCCTCGTGTAGCAGAGTGGATTCTTGATTGCAAGGGTTTCTCTGTATTGTGGTGAGGAATTTAAGCCTAATGTTGTCATAGCTGGGGCACTCATACATGAGGTGCCCCCAGGACTCCTCTTTGCGCAGTGGCAACGTGGATCATTCTCAATTCCCATGGCGGTCAGTTTTTGTTGGAAGGATCCATGGCCGGTGATGATAAAGGTCACATGGAGGCCAGGCGAAAACCAGGGTGGAGGTTCTGGGTGAGTTGAACTTATGGATGGAAGGAATCGTTTTGTGATGGCCCCTTTTGTTGTAGTGTCCCAGTCATGTTGCCATACCTCTTGTAGATGTTGGGTTATCCGTTGTCTTTCCTGCCTGGTGCCGTTTGTGGTGTCAAGTTGAAAATTTAGCAGTTGGGTTGAAACTTCCTTCCTTAAGTGATAAAAAAGCCCTCTCTTAACTACTTCTAAGTACAGTCACTGACATCCAGTTAATACCTGCAGAACAGGGGTGCTGACAGTGCGTCACGCCCTGCAAATTGAAAGAAGCATGAATCTCAGGATTGAATCCAGCTTACATTTATTTCTTGCTAGGATGGCTTTTCGGTACCAGATGGAGGCACCATAACACACAATTGGCATGTATGCCGCTTGGTATATCAGAGTAAGAGCTTTGTGCTTCAGCCCCCAGTCTGCCCTGCTGACCCGCCTTATCATAGCACTGTACCTTTGAATTTTGTTGGCTAGATACGTTAGGTGGTGGTGGAAGGTAAGCCCCGAGTCTAAGAAGATACCTAGGAGCTTGACTTCAGTGTGCAGCCATATGGGCATACAGTTTAATTTTATTGTAGGTGGTCTTGTGATTTGTAGCCTGCCTTTAAGGAGTATGGACTTTGTTTTCTCTCCTGAAATGGTAAGGTTGTGCAGAGCTGCCCAGTTCTGAAGTTTTACCAGTGCTCCATTTGCCATTTTCACCAGGTTCATCCTGGTGTTAGCACATACCAAAAGGACAAGATCATCCGCGAAGGCCAAGGACTTAACACCTCCCAGGTCCATGCCCACGAACTCATCCAGGACAATAGACCAGAGGAAAGGGCCAAGCACAGAGCCCTGCGGACAGCCTCGATCGATGTAGCTAGTCACTGTCTGGAATCTGTTGGTAACTTGGACTTTTCTACCAGTTAAATATGACCTTAAACTGTTGCATAGGTTGTTGGAAACATTTGATTGCCGAAGCCTCCGAAGAACACTGGGCCACCATAGTCGATCCATAGGTTGTTGGAAACATTTGATTGCCGAAGCCTCCGAAGAACACTGGGCCACCATAGGTCCCAGCGAAGTCTATCATGATTGCAAGAGAGTACTTAAAGGCTGTGTGAGTTGCTTGAGTGATTAATCTGTTAATGGCATCTTCTGTGCTGCTACCTGCTTTGAATCCAAATTGCTTGTCACTTGGAAGCTTTTGTTCTTCATATCTGGCGGTTAAGCGAAATAGGAGCATGCATTCTTGTAACTTGGCCATTACAGAGAGCAAGGCAATCGGGCGGTAGGAGGTTGGAATTTGTGGTGGCTTGTCGGGATTTTTCAATATAAATTTCAGGGTTGCCATTTTCCAGGATGCTGGAAGGATGCCTTCTGTCAGGCACCTATTTAGAAGGCTTAGGAGAGTAACAGGATAGTATTCTGCAAATTTTTTAACCACATCCACTTCCAGCAGATCAGCACCAGGTGTTTTTCCTACTTTCATTTTGTTTATTGCCAAGTCCATCTCAATGTTAGTGAAGGGGGATTCCACAGAGGCAGGATGATAGTTGTGATTTTCATCTACTATTTCTTGTTGTTGTTGAGTCATAGCTGCAGCTTCAATGGGATAAATGGTGTCTAGAATATTGTTAATGCTATCCTTCCAGGTGTAAGTAGAGGAGCCATCCATCTTTAGTGTCGTATCGAGTACCTCTCCTCGCGGCAGCTTGTTTGTTACGATCTTGAAAACGATGCCCCAGGGGTCCTTATTCCCAGAAGTGGATACCAGGGTTTGCCCCGTTTGCTTTTTACTTTTACGAATTAGCTTTGTGTATTCATTTCTGACAATGCGGTAAGCCTCTCTGGCGGCATCTACCTCATGGGGAGGTAGCCTTGATCGAGCCTGCTGGAACATTTTTCTTGCATGGTGGACTCTTCTTCTGAGATCCTGTAGTTGGGGATTCCACCAGGGAACTGCATACCGGTAGGGCCTTCTGCGTGGGATGGAGAGATCACATGCAGATCTTATGGCAGTGGTAATAATCTGTGTGCAATCGTCTGAAGGGAGTGCTTCAGGGAGTGGAGTGTCTTCAGGGAGTCTTCTTGTTAGCTCAGTCCAAAAACGTTGCCAGTCTGCCTTTTTTGAATTTTACCGTATCACATCTCGTGGGATCGGAGGGGTCTGTTCCACAGAGCGAACCAGAGAAAATGATATCGCTCTGTGCTCCGACGTGGTCCAGGCTTCTTGTACAGTCCATTTGGCTAGTTTGTTGGCAATGTCTGGGGTGGCTGCTGTAACATCTATGGTGCTCTCCCAAAGGGGGCTGCTGTAAGTTGGAAGTTGATCTGGTCGGTTTATTACTTGGAGGTCTGTGGCTAGGAAGAATTCTTCTAGTTTTGCACCATTTCTTTGTGCAGATCTGTCAGGGGTGCGACTGTGCCAGAGCAGAGATCTGCAGTTTGCATCCATGGCTATTAGTAGTTGTCCCCCCGGGAGAGTCTCAAGAGCCGTCTGAATGGTTGAGATCGCAGGGGTGATGTCTTCACCAGGGTGAGTATATATTGTTAACAGGAACAAAGATCCTAACTGAGTTATGATTTGTGCACAGGCACTGTTTGCAGTGCAGAGTGGTGTTATCTTTGTTGTGCTGATTTCTGGGTTTCTGATGATTATTGCTACCCATGGGGTTTCGGTTTTACAGTAGACCATTTTATAGGATGCAGGGTAACCTGTGACCACACCTGAGCGAACATACGGTTCCTGTAATAAGGCCACATCAATTTGGTTTTCTTCTATTTTCACTTTTAGTTGGTCAGCTACCAGCCTCGCTCTTTGTGCGTTTAGTTGAACTATTTTTATTTCATGGTGGCAGTTTGTAGAGGGGCCTCTATCCATAGTTGATTCTCATTTGGTATTGGCTTTTGGCTTTCAGGTATACCATAGAGTTTCCATCCCTGATTGAGTGTTGATGAGGAGCTTTCACTGCTTTGCAGTTTGCACAGGTCTTTTGCTGGGCAGTCTCTGTACTTGTGCCCTTTCTGGGCACAGTGGCCACATGTTGAATCACGCTGGTTGCATGTGTGTGATGTGTGGCCAAAGCGAAGGCACTTGTAACATTTCGTAACTGAAATATGCTCCTTAAACCTATGGCTTCCCCAGCCTATGAAAATGCGACTCTGTGTTTCTAAGATTTGCCATGCTCGCATGGAGAGCTGGATTACCCAATTGACATTTGAATATGTTTTAGATTTAGTACTGTATTTTGGGCTAACGTCTTCTTCCACATTGTCCTCAGGTAGGTGCAGACTTAGATTTTTGTGGTAAATTTCCTCTTTGAGTTCTTCTGGGGTTACACCTTGCTGTATGTCAAATAAGACAATTGAGGGTCCATTTTTCTTGGGAGCCTCTGCCTTTAAACCGTACTTGGTCATGTTTTCATTACTTAAAATTGTTTGTGCCTCTTCTCTGGAGTTGGTTTCAATTACCACACCTGGGTGTCTAGTCTTCCGCATACTTTTGATCTGGATTGTCTTCATTTGGTCTTTTAGATTTTTGGTTAAGGTCTCCTTAACAGCGTCACTTGTGTCAAGCTGTGCGTCTTCTGTCGGCTTAATCAGGATTATATGTGATTCTGTCTTTCTTGTTAGTGTTTTGGTTTGGGGTCCATCTGGTTTATGGGATGCTACTTTAGTGCCATTCCGCAACGCCTCCACAAAAGTAGGGGGGCATTGTTGCATTTGTTTTCCCCCTTTCTGAGGGCGACCCTCCCATTTCGCTTGCAGTTTTTCGTATTCGACGTAAAGGTTTAAAATCACCGTCTCCATCTTGCTGAATATGGTAATGAGGTCAGTGCAGATAGCAGCAGTAATTTTCGGTGATTTTCCCACATACTCCTCAATCGTCCCTCTGATAACCATAATTTGGTCAACTGGGGTTTCAGTTAGAGGGGGTAGAGTGGGGTTCGGGTTTGCAGCTGGTTCTGGCACTTCGTTTGTTTCTTTATGTGTATCTTTGTTCACCTCTTTACTGGTCTCTTCAATCACGTCCGGGGGCGAGTGAATCAATTGTTGTGAATCATTGGGTTCACAACTGCTTCTCTTTCCCTTTTCTGGGCAGTAGATTTCACCTAATTGTAGCTCCTCGACAGATAAGTCTGCAGGAGTGGGAGATATTTGGTCAGTTGTAGTGTTGTCTCTCTCTGCGTTGTTTTTTCCAGCACTTGAAATGCTGCTTTTGCATTGGCTGCAGTAGTATCTAGATCGAGCCGTGGAACTTATCTTTGGAATCGTAGATCTTCCAGAACAGCACTCCCCTAGGGTTCTTTTGCAGGGGCCATTACAGATCAAAAAGACTTTAATATTTTTGCCGCAGCAATCACAAGTTTGTTGGCTTGCGCAACCAGGCATGATAATGATTATTTAAAAGGAGGGAGAATTGGCAAAGAACAAATGTTTAAGGTAGCACTATAGTTGGGGCGGAAGGCTTCTGCAATTTTTATAATTTTTGTTTATTTATTATTATTATTATTTTTTTTTATTTATTAGAAAAATTACTGCAAATTCAATTTAGTTTCTCAAGTTCCTTATTTTTAAAGTGTTCAACTGCTAGGCAATAAAAGCACTTCCTACTATGTGAGGAGTGTTTGTGTTCAGTTATATTTAGCGTTAGCACGACTTTCCCTTCTTTAAGTGCCCCAGCGGGTAACCGATGTCCGCTGCAGTGAGACAAAGTATACAGACCACCTGCCGGTTGACCTAATTTAGGTGATCTCTAAAATGCTGGTCAACGTGACCTTGTGTTGGAAAGCATTCCGCTGGCTATAATGCTTGGCTGAACTAAATAAGATATGTATTCAAGTTTTTAAATTGAGAATAAAGTTGTTTACCTGATCATTTAGTGGTACAACTTGCCTCAGGAAAAAGCACACCAGAAACTGATTCGCTGGATATCAGAAACTCGACAAGATGTTGAGCATAATCCTTTAAACTATTCATTGAACAGGAGCCTGAAAACATGCGACCGCACAGTGAAAAACCTACTGCAATCGTACCACACTGACAGTGGTAGAGAATGAATAATGAAGTTTTCTGAGCAGTGCAGACGGTCTGCAAGAGTAGCTAATGCTGTCTTGTCAACGATATATAGGAATTTTACTAGCAGGGTTAAGGAGGGGATTATCCCCTTGTATAAGGCAATGGTCAGGTAACACCTTCAGTACTATATACAGGTCTGGAAGTCTCATTTTAAGAAGGATGTAGAGCTGTTTGCAACGAGTACAGAGAAGAGCAACAACATTAGTGAATTGGGTTGCTCTAACAAAGAAAGGCTTAAGTTTTGCCGATTACAGTGCTTGGAGACTAGGCACCTGCGAGGTGATCTGACTGAGGTGTATAAAGCCTTGAATGGTTTGAGCATGCTCAATGCTGAAGAGATTCTTCCTCTTGCTCAGAATAATCAACTGAGAGGGCATAAATTCAAATTGAGGAAAGGCAGTTGTAGGATAGATGTGCAGAAGTTTGCCTTTAGCCAGTGGGTAGTTGAGTGGTGGAACAGACTGCCATCTTTTGTTGTAGAAGTTGATAGCCTAAATAAATTTAAGGCTGAGCTGGACATGTATTTGGAAATGAACGGAGGGGTGAAATCGGAGCATTTTTTTTGGCTGATGCCGCATAAGCTTGCTTTCTTGCATTGTATGCCTCTGCTAACTTTGTCCTGCTTAGTACTTAATCATTTTCATCTTCATTTCTAAATCAATTTTGTTTTGTTTCCTAGCACTGTTATCACTTGCACTTTCTTTGGTCACTTTCCCTTCATCATTATAATAAGTAAATAGGAATGAAGAGAAGATTCTGAATATTTATTTGTTTTTTCTTTGAGTGAAGATTTCACCATAATAACATAAAAACCCACACGGTATTATCACAAATGCAATAAGAGATCAAGTTTACTACCCATTTATAATAGATTGCACTAACAGAAAAGCCCAATAAACTGGAAATTGCAAATTGTTTTATGGTCATGACCTCTAGAAATGTGCTTTAGAAAAATATCACAAAGGCATTCAAAATTTTCTTATAACCAAACATATGATTACGATGAAAGTTTAGTGCAATTTTGATTATAAATATGACCTTTTAGAGAGATAAATAGCTTAGTGGTATAACAAAAATTTCAACTTCCAAGGTCTTGGAACGAATTACCAAAAAAACAAAATATGTTATTGGGTTCACATTACGATATTTTCACAATACCTCCAATTAATCCTATGGGATGTAAAATACATTTCCACAATTTTTTTATATTTGCACCGGCCAGCAAAAAACTTACGTAAAGTCAATTTACGTAAGTCGGGGATTTCCTGTATTATGTATTATACTATACCTTTGTATTCTTAGAGTTTTAAATTAGTTATAACCTTACTAGAAATATTTCTTAACTAAAACAAAAAAAATGCATATGCATGAAAATGAATAAGAATATTTATCAGGCAGGCTACTTAACAGAGGGAAGAGTGAAATCTTGAAGTCTGGATCATCCCCACAACTCAAGCCAGATGAATAAGAGAGAAAGTGAGTAGTACAGTTATAGTTTTGAATAACACAAAAATTAAAAAGTAGACAGCAATACTGTTGATGCATTCTCCCTTTAAATATTAAATTATTAAATATTAGTTTTCCCTTTATCTGTACTTGAATAATTCTGACATTACATGATTGGTTAGATTTTTTGTAAAAACCTCCAGTTTCAAAAATCTCAAGGTCCAGAGGTTGCTAGATGTCAGACGTTGAATACATAAACAGTTTTAAAAAAATCACAGAAATTAAAATTTGCATTTATTATAGTTGGGGAATTCAAGTTCAAAAAATTTCCCACCATTACTACTAGCCGAACAAGATACCAGGTATTGCACTACTTTGAGTAATGCTTCTCTAGTAGAGAAGACTACTGTTATTTATTCTCAGTGGATACCACCACCCAGTCATTGTTTCAAAGCTGTTGGCCTATCATCGGTGGGTGGCAGCTCTCATATTGTGGTACCATTTCTCAATTGTGATGGCATGTTTGCATTATCAGGATACCCACAGATGATAGGCCAATGGCTTTGAAACAGCACTGACTGGGTGGTGGTAACCACTGAGGATAAATAACAGTAGTCTTCTTTACAAGAGAAGCGTTACTCATTTGAAGTAGTGCAATACCTGGTATCTCGTTGTGAAGGTAGCCACAATATGAGATACAATTAAAAATGATGCCTTTACACTATGTACAGTAGTTTAATTTATGGGTAAACTATGGTGTATCTACACCGATATTATATAGCTATTTAAACCCATATGCTATTATTCCCTGGGCATTTCGTCTTTAAAATACATTTGTCAATGTTAAATTTCAGTTGCCATTTCTCAGCCCATCTGCCCAACTTTCCTAGACTGTTGCAGCCACATACAGTCGTTACTCTCATTAAAAACCCTGCCAACCTTTGTATCATCTGCAAACTTGGACATATATCTTCATCAACGTCATTGATAAAGATAGAAAACAACAATGGACCCAACACTGAACCCTGATTTTTTTTTTTTTTTTTGATTTGGTAGTTGTTGGCGCATCGGCTTCTGTGGCCATATTGCACCTCCCAAGGTTTTTGCAGTACTTTGATCCAAGCCCGAGGCGGGAATCGAACCCGCGACCTTTGGGTTGCCGGGCAGGTACTTTTACCCACTCGGCTAGCCCGGTCGACCCTGAACCCTGAGGGACTCCACTAATAACATTAGTCCACAATGAGCAGTGTCCATTGATTACCACTCTCTGTCTTCTCCCCCTCAACCATCCTTTAATCCATTGTAGCAACTTTTCCATAATGCCATATTGCTCCAATTTGTACAGTTGTCTTCCATGTGCAACGGTATCAAAAGCTTTCCTGAAATCCAAGTATATATCAAAAATAATTTTTGTATCCAATTCCTTTGTGACCACATCATAGTATCCAATCAGAAAAGACTTCCCCTTAACAAACCCATGCTGTGTCTGAATTATTACTTCAATCTCATCTAAATGATCCATTACAGTGACTCCATTACTTTTCCCAGAAAATAACAGTTCTGTAATTACTCAACACCCTTTAATCCTCCTTTGTGAATTGGGGATACATTTGCAGTTCTCCAGTCCATGGAGACCTCTCCTGAATCCAAGGATGCTCTCATAATTATGGCCAAGGGTTTGCTTACTTCCTTTGCTGCATCCCTTAATATAATGAATAGATCCCACCCACCCCAGGTGCCTTTTTCATGTTTAACTTCAACAATTTCTCCTCCACCTTTCTCTCAGTTATTACAAAGTCATTTAGCTCTCTATTAGAGTTTTATAAACATCTGGCCTTCAATTCTTTAAAGAAGTCCTTGTGTGTGAATGAAGATGCAAAATGCTCATTCAGTTTGGCAGCAACCTGAGCAGGATCATCAACAGTAGAACAATGGATAACAAGTGGACCAATCTGATTCAAGCATTTCCTCCTAGAGTTTACATACATAAAGAAGTCTTTGCTGTTTTCCTTTGCATCCTTTGCCAAAGTTTTCTCGTAATCTGCCTTTGCCTGCCTAACCTCCCTGATTACCAACTAGTTTATATCTACCATAGGCTTCTGTGTAGCCTAATCATTTATATGCATCCCATGCATGTTTATTCTCTGCAAAGAGTCTCATTAGTTCATCTGACTTCTATTTAGGCCTAAAACTTGAATGGCATTTCTTAGTTGGCATGAAAAGCCTAGTAGCTTTCAAGATTAATTCCTTGAATCCTTCCCATTTAGAATTTGCTGTTGGTAACATCATCAGTTGGTCCCAGTGCATAGAATTTAAAAATTTTCAGAGTTTTTAAAAATTCTGTCGGAGTTGATTTTTCTGTTCAAATGAAAAATTGCTTTCACATTGAAACAACTCATGCTGCCAAGCCATCCTCTTCCAATTTCTATTGAAAGTCACAATAAACCTCTGAAGACTTCTGTTTGCCAGTTGGTTTCAATGACAGCATTAAATGCAATTTTTAACCTTTCAAAAGTAACTGCTTCTTGAGAATACACTTGAGAAATTTGTTTGAGAGCCTTGTTGAACTGATGGCTACACCTGTAAGTGGACGTTTATGGATTTTGCTGATAGACTTTTCTTACATGTGCAACATGTAAGAGAAGTTTATCAGCAATGACACTAAAATGTTCACTACAATATAAGTAAATTTATAATTGGTGTAAATAGTTTGAAAGCAGGAACTATATCTGCAGTGGCATGGATCTAACTTCAACAATTTCTCCTCCACCTTTAGTCTCCCCTGTACCAAAGTTGAAACAGCACAGCATATGTAGCTTTTGCTTTCAAATTGTTTCCACCACAATAGCTGATTTGCAATTCTGAGTAAAAAAATTCATATTCATATTCTGAATAGTCCTATTCAGAATAATTACAGAATTATGTAATGTTCATAGATTCTCAGCAATGCATCGCTGCAAGTCACACTCATAACTCATACACCTGAACAACCTTAATCGAATGTAGCCTGATGAAATATGCATTGAGTGCAGGCCATTCCTTCATGTTCCATTGTTACTCTCATGATGCCTTTTACATTTACAAGTGCTGAATATGCCAATATGATGTATGTTTATGGATTCTGAAATGGAAACGCTGTTGTCAAATACCAGCTTCATTTGGAATTCTGAACTGCAGAATTCCAAATTGACAAGTTATTAGCTGCATTTTCCAAACACTGAGAGATACTGGCTCACTTCCCAGCATTCACAACCATATGGTTCAACAAGATGTGGCTGAGCAAGAGAACATCACTGAGTGATACAGCATAGTCCTCATGCTAGTATGTGAAGGATATCTATGCATCTTGGCATTTCCTAATCAAGAGTATGGGGAATACTGCATAAAGAAGGCATGTATTCATACCACATGTAGTATGCTCAACAACTTGAACCTGGGGATCCTGCCCAACAGGTAGAACTCTGTAACTGGCTGAATGGTGGGCAGCCAATTAGCATTAGCACCATTACATCCTCTTCAGTGATGAAACTCAATTCACCCCAGATGGTATTAACACACACATTTCCCACGTTTTCTCAGAAATGAAACCCAATGCCGATTGAGTGTTAATGTGGGTGTGGAATCCTCTATGATCAGTTAATTGGTCCATTTATTTTTGAGGGTCGGCTAACTGGACAGGTCTGTCTGCAATTTCAGAAAAACAAATTACCACAACTGTTAGAAGATATAGCACTGGCTACACAATACTGAATATATTCCCAACATGGCAGAGCTCCTCTTCATTGTTCCCATGAGGTGGTTACTCACAGAAGGGAACTAATATTGTTCTCTTATGTGATGTTTCCGACACATAAGAAACAGCCATATAATCAGTCCAGAAATATACTGTTATTAGGCCAATTACCAACCCATAAGTACCATCTATCTCCAGAAAGGTGAAGTCCAGCATTTATTTCAGATATGCCTATTATGATGGCATTTACTGATTTAACTGGTACTTCAAATTCATAAGATTTATATATATATATTCTACTGACACAAGTATACAAAAATGTGAGAGTCTGTCTTTTTTTTTTTTTTTTTAATCGTCAAATGTGTTATAAAGGCACCATTGAGCTATAATGGTATAGCCAATTAAAAAAATGCCTACACACCTACCCATTCCACATGATGGATACTATTCACTTTAGGTACCATGATTGTAGGTGGAAGTCTTCCTGCCTGTAAAACAACAGAAAAATCTGCTTCAGCTAAGCCACTTTCCACAGAGTTTACTCGTACAGCACATTCTGTTCTGCCAAATTCTATCTCATCCAACATTCTTTTAACTGTTTGCCGAGCTTCATCCTAATAAAGAAAAGCTACAAATTAAATTTAAGAAAAAATCAAGCAAATTCATTAACTTTTTTAGTAGTTTTCATTTTGTGTTGTTAATTCATTTTGTTTAAATAAAATTCAGGATAATTTGAAGGTTGCCTCACATTGTAAGCCTGTAACTTTTTATTTTAAATTTAGTAAAATAAGCTAAGCACCGAATGACAGTCAACTGTCTTTTCTGGTAACCAAATCGCAAATAATGTAAAATTATATGCTCGCCAATTTATCACACAAATCCTAAAGATCTTAAAAATTATCTAAAATATGTGCGATCTGTAAAACCTCATTTTAAGAAAGATGAAGATCTGTTGGGAAGAATGCAGAAAAGAGCAACAACAACAAAATTTGTTGAGAACATAAAAGAGTAACCAACAAGGTGGGTTATAGTAAATGTTAGAGCATAAACAGCAAAAAAGTGGAATTGGCATATAAAACAGGCTGATATCAGAATAGCAAGACAAAGAAACCAAGTGGATGAATACAGATAAACTGTAGTTAAACAATAATTATAAATTAATTACTTCTGAAAGTAAGATACAGTGTAAGGAAAGTATACTAATAGCCTTCAGAACATCTGGAAGTAAGTTTAATCAGTTAGGAAGCACTATCCAGTACAATTATGCGATAAAAATTTATGATGGAAAATTGAAGGATGCATTTCATTCATCTGTGACTACTGCATGCAGCTGCAAAAAATTAAATATCTTAAAAAAATATATTTAAATAGAAGAGTTCTTCAATATCTCAGAAAGAGCAATAAATACTAATGACAAAGAAAGAACAGTTTAAACAACAGGGTAAGGTAATGGTTGACAATTTAAACAGCAGGTTAGGGAATGGCAATCACATCTACAGATACATGTAGTCCTCGACTTTAAGAGTTATTTGATTCCTAGTGCGCGCTTGTAAAGCAGGAATTTATTTCCCATAGACATAAGGTTAAAAATAGGGGTTACATTCTCAACAATGAAATTAGTTAGCTAATTAGTTTATGTTTAAACAATGATATTGATCGAAAGAAATGAAAACGTAGCCTGTAAAATCAAGCAAATTATAATAATGGAGAAATTATTTATGACTTACAAATCTTAAAGAATGTTTATTCTTCATCATCATCTACTAAATGCACACTCGCTGATCACTCATTATTGGCTTGGCACTCATTAGTTTGTTGCACAAGGAGTTGCCTTCTTCAGAAATGTTTCAAGAGGCATTTGTTTCCAAAATAATCTTGTCTTTTAATTATAAATTTCACAATTGCATGCATAAGCATTTTTTAACAAGTTTATGAACAAGTAACAAGTAAACAAAGATATGAACAAGTAACAAGTTAACAAGATAACAAGTTTATGAAGCTTAAAAACAAAGGAATGAAGAGAAGATTTTGAAAATTTATTTATGTTTTTTATATGATTGAAGATTTCAGTAAAGGGGAAACACATCATCATCATCATCAGCCATTTTCAATCCACTGCACGATGAAGGCCTCTACAGCAACTTTCCAGTTCCTTTTGTTTTGAGCACTGGCCATCCATTTACTACCCACAAACTCATGAATTTCATCTATCCATCTCTGCCTTTGTCTTCCAGGTTTTCTTATAGCTCCTCTTGGATACCATTCTGTTATTTTCTTAGTCCATCTGTCATCATGTCTTCGAACTATGTGTGCTGCCCAAGACCATTGTAGTTCTTTAGTTTTGATAAGAATGTCCTTTACTTGAGTTTGCTGCCTAATCCATGTGTTTCTCTTCTTATCTAACAGTCTGATTCCCAATATGATTCGTTCCATTCTTCGCTGTGTAGTTCTCAGCCTCTCTTCCATTCTTTTGGTGAGTGCCCAAGTTTCACTTCCATAAGTCATGGTGGGGAGTATACACTGATTCATTATTTTACGTTTCAGACAAACTGGGATATTGCTCTTCAGTATGTGACTATATTTCCTGAATGCTATCCATCCAAAATTTATTCTTCTCTTGACTTCCAGCCATTTATCATTATTACAGCTAATAACTTGTCCCAGATAAGTATATGACTCCACCTTTTCAATTACTGCTCCTTCAATCATTATTTCCCTTTCTGTGGCATACTTGTTCATCATTACTTTTGTTTCAGCCATATTCATCTTTAGTCCAAAATCCTTACTAGCTGTGCATAACTGATTAAGATTTTCCTCTAACTTTTTGGGATCGTGTCTTATGACCACAATGTCATCTGCAAATCGTAAATGGTTTAGGTACTCTCTGTTCACATTGACTCCTTTCTGCGACTTCTGAAAGCTTCCTCAAGGACAGCAGTAAACAGCTTCGGAGATATTGTGTCTCCTTGTCGAACTCCCTTCTCAATTTTAAATTTCCTACTGTCTTTGTCTAGTCTAATAAAGGAGATAGCACTCTCATATATTTTCTTCAAAATCATAATATATGGGGTATCAATGCCTTGTCTTTCCAGTGCCCAAAACATTGCCTTATGCTGTATGGAGTCAAATGCCTTTTCATAAACCACAAATGCCAGACATAATGGTGTTTTATATTCATTTGCTTTCTCCATTAGCTGTGATATTACGTGAAGGTGATCCATTGTTGAGAATCCTGTCCTAAAGCCGGCTTGCTCTTTCGGTTGATTCTCATCAAGTATTCTTTCTAATCTGTTAGTAATGACACTTGTGAACAACTTGTAGATGTGGGATAACAAGCTAATTGGTCTATAATTTCCAATTTCTGATTTATCTCCTTTCTTATGCAGCAAAACTATGATTAATGATATGATATGAGCAGATGGGCTGAGAGGTGGCAAATTAAGTTTAACATTGACAAATGTAAAGTACTACATATGGGAAACAGCAACCCCAGAGCAACGTATCAACTCTGTGGTACTACACTGACAGTGGTAGAGAATGAAAAGGAACTGGAGGTGGTTGTGCAGGCAGATATGAAGTTTCTGAGCAGTGCAGACAGGCTGCAAAAGTAGCTCATGGTGCATTGTCAATGATATATAGGAATTTTTCTAGCAGGGATAAGGAGGTGATTATTCCCTTGTATAAGGCAATGGTCAGACCACACATAGAGTACTATATACAGGCCTGGAGGCCTCATTTTCAAGAAGGATGTAGAGCTGCTGGAACGAGTACAGAGAAGGGCAACAAGATTAGTGTATGGAACAGAGGGGTGCTCTTACGAAGAAAGGCTTAAGTTTTGCAAATTACAGTGTCTGGAGACTAGGCACGAGCGATGTGATCTGATAGAGGTGTATAAAGCCTTGAATGGTTTGAGCATGCTCAATGCTGATGGGATTCTCCCTCTTGCTCAGAATAATCACCTGAGAGGGCATAAATTCAAATTGAGGAAAGACAGATGTAGGATAGACTTGCGGAAATTAGCCAGCGGGTGGTTGGTTGGTGGAACAGACTTCCATCCCTTGTCGTGGAAGTTGATAGCCTAAATAAGTTTAAGGCTCAGCTGGACAGGTATTTCGAACGAACAGAGGGGTGAAGTGGAAGTGGTTTTTTTTTTTTATTTATTTTATTTTATTTTATTTTTTTTTTTTTTGGCTGATGCTGCATAAGCTTGCTTTCTTGCATCAAATGCCTCTACTAATGCTAATTGCATTATTTCACTGCTTAGGCTTCCCACCTTTTCTAATGCACTTTGTGAAGAGCCTTGCCACTTTTTGTGTTATGTCTCTTCCTACCAATTTTAACAACTCTATAGTAACTTCATCTTCCCCCAGGGCTTTCCGATTCTTCATTTTCTTCAATGCATGTTCTACCTCATCAGGAAGAATATCGGGTATGTCGTATGTGTTGCTACTTTGCAATCCATCTTCCCCACTGCTGATATCATTCACTCGCTCCTTGTATAATTCTCTATAGTAGTCTTCTGCAATTTGAATTATGCCTTCTCTGCTGTTTATAAGTACACCATTGCTATTCTTCAGTTTCAGTATCATTTGTCTTTCTGTATTACTGCTCATGGCTGCTGATTTAAATCCTTTGTTTTCCCTTAATGCTTGTTCTACTTTTCTTGTGTTAAATCTTCTTATGTCCTCTCTGAGTCTCTTTCTAATGGCTTTGCATAACTTAGTATACTCAATTTTCTCCCTGTCAGTGTTTTCCTTGCTTTTCATTTGTCGTCTTCGGTTCATCATGACAAGTGTTTCTTGACTAATTTTTTCTTCTTTGGATTTCTTTTTTCCTATAGTTTTCTTGGGCTTTATCACTTTCAGAAAGTTGTAATATTCCTCATCGATATCTTGGTCCTGAGCAGTCTGCAGAAGCTCAAACTTGTTCTTAAGTTCCAGTACATACTGCTTTTTCTCCTCTTCTGTTATCTCAAAGATCTTTGTATTATTTACTCGAGTCAGTTTTTTCCTTTCCTTTCCTACATCTATATCAAGTGTACATCTTACCATTCTGTGATCACTTCCAACATTTACCTTATTCAGGACGGTAACATCATTCACAATATATCTTCTGTTAGTGAGGATTAAGTTGATTTCATTAGTAGTTAATCCATTTGGACTCTTCCATGTCCACTTTCTGTTCACCCTTTTCTTGAAAAAAGTGTTCATTACTGACAGTCCTTGAGATTCTGCAAATTCCACAAGTCTTTCACCTCTTTCATTTCTTTCACCAATTCCAAAATTTCCTTTAGTTCCCCTTTCTGCGCTGTTTTGTCTTTTTCCAACCTTAGCATTGAAGTCTTCCATAATAACAGTGTAGTGGGTTTTCTGCTCATCTAGAAGACTCTCAATTTCGGTGTACATTTCTTCAACCTCTTCATCATCATGGCTTGATGTTGGTGCATAAATCATTATAATCTTTAGCTTGTACCTCTTAGAAATCTTGAGTATTAGTCTTGACACCCTTGGTGATGTACTTTTGAATTCCAAAATGTTGTTTTTAAAATCTTTATAGACCAGGAACCCAACTCCACCTTCACTCCTTTCACTGTTTCCATTGGTGTACAGCAGATTTCCACTTGGTAAACTTATAAGTGATTCATTTCTTCTTCTTGTTTCAGCCAAACTACAAGGGGAAACACATTTCACCATAATAATGAAAAAAAATCACACAATTCCAGCCATCGGTATTTTCACAAATGCAAGAAGATCGAGTTTACTACCCATTTAAAATTGTTTGCAATAACAGAAAAGCCCAATAAACCAGAAAGTGCAAATTGTTTTTATTGTTTTATGGTCATGACCTCCAGAAATGTGCTTTAGAAAAATATCACAAAGGCACTTAAAATTGATTCTTATAACGGAACATATGATAACGATTAAAGTGCAGTGCATTTTAATGATTTGAATTGTAACTAATACAATTTACAAACCACACTCACGACTTTTTACATGGTCGTAAGGTCACGCTCGTGACCTTAAAAGTGACATTTTAGAGAGATAAATAGCTTAGTTATACAGCGAAAATTTCAACTTCCGAGATCTTGAAACGAATTACCAAAAAACAATGTCTTATTGGGTTGACATTACGATATTTTAATGATATGATGGTGTCTCTGGAACTGATTAATATTGTAAAGCGGGGTACACTGTATTGTATAGCTATGCACGTGGTTTGGAATGCAGTATTTATGAATGTTTAACATTCATTCTTTGCAATTAATGTTCATATTTTCGATTTTGTTAATACTTGATACTTGGGGAAAAAAACTCGTAAACCTTGGAACTCGTAAAGCGAAAATTTGTAAAGCAAGAACTGCCTATATACAATAATGGTAAAAAGCCACTAGAATTTTGTGCAAGTCGTATACTCTAAATTACAAATCACATTTTAGCATAAATGATATAAAAAGTTTATTTGGAGGGAACCTAACAGAACAAGACGCGTATGTACATATTGATGATACAAGGGTATGAGATATGAACTGATTAATATCGAGATTTGAAGACTTGAGATTGGAAGTGACCATCTTTTTTAACAAATTAAAAATAATAACCAGGACCAAAAATAAGAGGACTTAAAAATTGTAAAAACAGAAAAACATCAAAAAACTTTCAGATTTGCCAACAACCATTTTATACACAAAATGCCTTGCTCAAAGGTTATATGGGATTTGTAATGCTAGTGGTAGCTGCACCCCTGTTTGCAGAAAACTCAGTTGTGTAACACTGAAAGATGCCCAAACTTTTGTTTTTTATTTCTGGAATAAATTTTTTTTTTTTTTTTTTTAAATTCTGTTTAACAGAACAGAATAACTAGGTGCAAACTACTCTGGTTCAAAATGACTTAGTACTATTAGGAGACTCCATTGTCAGGGAAACAGGAAATATTTTTTGTAATAAGAATAGGTGGATTAGAACCAGGGTATGTCTGCTGGGAGCAACTATTAATGATGTCACCAACAGACTCTCAGATTTTAAGGGGGTAAACAGAATATTATTATTCATGTGGGGACTAATGACATACATGATCTGATGATTTGTTAGACAAATATAGGATCATGGCGAAGAAATGCCGCAAGTTAGGACAGAATGTTTATGTATCTGCAATTCTACCCAGACACAATAGAGGGATTATATGCTGAGAACCTTTTGGATTAACTCAAGACTTGAAGGACTCTGCAAGGCTTTTGGGGGGAAAATTTCTATCAGCTTGGCCCGCACTTGTAGGTAGAAGAAATCTGTTTTGTAGAGACAGAATATAGGCAGTTCTCACTTTACAAGTTTTTTTTTTTTTTTTTCAAAGTATCAAGTATCAACAAAATCAAAAATATGAACATTAATTGCAAAGAATGAATGTTAAACATTCATAAATACTGCATTCCAAACCATGTGCATAGCTATACAATACAGTGTACCCCGCTTTACAATATTAATCAGTTCCAGAGATACCATCATATCATGAAAATATCATAATGTGAACCCAATAACACATTGTTTTTTGGCGATTTGTTTCACGACCTCGGAAGTTGAAATTTTTGCTATATAACTCTATAAAAGGTCGTTTTTATAGTGCAAATTGTATTAGTTACCAATTCAAATCGCTAAAATGAACTACACTTTCATCGTTATCATATGTTCTATTATAAGAACCATTTTTGAATGCCTTGTGACATTTTTCTAAAGCACATTTCTGGAGGTCACAACCATAAAACAATAAAAATAATTTGGACTTTCCAGTTTATTGGGCTTTTCTGTTACTGCAAGCAATTATAAACGGGTAATAAACTTGATGTTATTGCATTTGCAAAAATACCAATAGCTGGAATTGTGTGGTTTTTTGCATTATTATGGTGAAATGTGTTTCCCCTTTACTGAAATCTTCAATCGTATAAAAAACAAATAAATTTTCAGAATCTTTTCTTCGTGCCTTTTTTTTCCTTTTAAGCTTCATGAACTTGTTACTCCGCACAAATCGTGTTAGTTGCAATTTGTGCATTTCGTTAAAAAATACTTATGCGTGCTGTTGAAATTTATAAAGAAAATAGAAGATTATCTTGGAAAAAAATGCCTCTTGAAGCATTTCTGAAGAAGACAACTCCTTGTGCAACAAACCAACAAGTGCCAATCAAATAATAAGTGATCAACGAGTGTGCATTTAGTCAATGATGAAGAATAACCATTCTTTAAAATTTGTAAGTCATAAATAATTTCTTTATTATTATAATTTGCTTGATTTTACAAGCTACGTTTTAATTTCTTTGGATAAATCAATCATTGTTTAAACATATATTAATTAGCTAATTAATTTCATTGTTGAGAACGTAACCACTATTTTTAACATTATGTCTATGGGATTTAATTCCCGCTTTACAAGCGCAAGCTAGGAACGAATTAACTAGTAAAGTCAAGAACTACCTGTACATTTAAACAAAGGTGGTGCTAAGGTTTTTGCCAGTATTATTCAGGATACCTTAAAAGTTCAGGGAAACTGTTAGTTTGGGGGGGGGGGGGGGGAACAAGAGTAATATAGATACGCGTTTATCTGATAATATTGGTCAAAGTAACACTTGCATATAGCTCAAGAGTTCTTGTTTGTTACTGCAACAGAACAAAAGGATAGTTATTGCCAGAGAAGCGAGCTTAAATAACTTTAAGGGATGTGTCAGGGTAGTTAACTATACAAGAATACTAAGTCTTAATTGTTTATACAGTAATATCAGAAGTGTTGTCAATAAAACTAGTGAATTTGAACTGCTGGTTATGACAAGTAATGCTGACATAATAGGGCTTACGGAAAATGGGGTGCCACCTGGAGATAGGGGATGATGAGTTTCATTATAGTATAGTATGTACAATGTATTTAGGAAGTATAGGGAAGATAGAAGGAGTGGTGGGGTCATGCTTCTTATCAAAAGCAGCCTGAGCGCTATGAAAGCTTTCCCATATTCAGATGTTTCGCATGCTAATATAGAATCTGTATGGTGTGAGATAGTTTGTTTTGGTTTGTTTGGTTTTAGGAGCATTAGCAACTAAGGCCATATTGCTCCGGGAATATGCGGTGGTCATTCCCTTGACCTTTCCGCATCCTCCGTATTTGGTGGTGACGGGCTCGAACCACGGTCTAATTAAGAAGCGTGTGCTACGCACAGCTGCTCCTTCCCACCTGGCTACGGAGACGCCTCATGTGAGATAGCTGGAAGCAAAGGTATAATGAGAGTGGAAGTAATCTACAGGCCAGGTGATTGTGAAGATTATGATTAGAGTTTCTACATGCAAATGGAATGGGCAAGTAAGCATCAATGACTTATTATGGGTGATTTTAATTTGCCTGTAATTGATTGGAGCAAATGGGAAGAAAATTTTGTCTCCACATGGGAGACAAAATTTTTAAATTAACTAAATGATTGTTATTTGTATCAACATGCCAGGGGAAAGTACTAGGGAAAAGAATACTCTAGACCTGGTCATCACCCATGAAGCAGATAACATAATAGGGCTGACAGTATAGGAACCAGTAGAAGGAAGCGATCACAGAATTCTACAGTGAACGATGAAGAGAGAGGTAGCAGTGGTTAAAGGCAAAGGAACGGGTTATAATTTCAGTAAAGGAAATTACGACGGCTTAAGATGCTATATGGCCTCTATTAACAGAATAGATATCCCACAGAGAGTGAATACAACTGAATTAAGGTATACCTTTAAAACATTAATCACAGATGCCTTGAATGCTTATATACCATTAAAAAAATACTACATGAGGAAAATTCCAAGTTGGATGAATAAGGAGGATGCCAGATTACTTGAGCAGAAAAAGACAGCATGGAAAAGTTACAGAACAATTAAAAGTACTGAAGCCTATAACAGCTACAAAATGATCTGTAATGGTGCCACAGTAAAGGTTAGGCTAACAAAGGTAGATGACGAGAAATTGCTGGCAAAGAGAGCAAAGAGTTGAGATAAGGAATTCTTCAGATATATAAATGCAAAGAAGAGGACAAACCAGATCGGACAATTACGTATGGACTGGTATAGTATTAGATACCCCAGCTGAAGTTGCAGATGAACTCAACAGTTACTTTGTATCAATATTTACAGAAGAAAAACCCTTTATGTCAATGAGAAATTATGGGAGTAAAGTAGAAAAAAATGTAATTAATGATGTTGAAATTTCACATGTTTATTTAATGAAAAAACTTTCGTGCCTAAAGGCCAGTAAGGCTCCTAGGGTTGATGGTTGTTGTTGTTATTTGGTTTTTAGGAGCATTAGCAACTAAGGCCATATTGCTCCGGGAAAATGCGGGGATATGCCCTGACCTTTCTGCATCCTCCGTATTTGGTGGTGATGGGTTTGAACCCCGGTCTAATCAAGAAGCGTGTGCTATGCACTGCTGCTCCTGCCCACCTGGCTATGGAGGTGCCTAGGGTTGATGGCATATACTCTATAAGCTTAATGGGAGTTGGCAAGTGAGTGCATTGAACCATTGAGGCTAATTATGAGAGCATCACTGGACTCAGGAGAGATTCCATTGCATTGGAAAAGTGCCTATGTATCTCCAATACATGAGGGCAGTTCTAACAGTGTAGTGGGAAATTACCGACTGGTCAGTCTAACTTCAATGGTTGGAAACATCACGGAGACAATGATCAAGGGTGGAATTCAGGATCATTTGGATAGAAATGGAATTAGGGAATTAGGATTTAGGGAATAATTTCACATTGCTTATTTGGATTTCAGCAAAGCATCTGACTCAGTCCCACATGAGTGGCTAATTTATAAGCTGGAACAGGGAAAATCCTTAGATAAATAGCCTAATGGCTTCAGGGCAGGAGGCAGAAGGTTATGATAAATGATTATTCCTCAGATTGGGTTGATGTAAGAAGTGGGGGTTCCCCAAGGATCAGTATTAGGACCACTGTTGTTTTTGATTTTCATAAACGACACTGATGAAGGGATAGAGGGCGTGATGTCTAAATTTGCAGATGTAAAGATTGGTAGAGTAGTTAATTATTGCCGCCAAGCAGAGCTTCTTCAGCATGGCTAAGATAGACTTCAGAGATGGTCAGAAAGATGGCAGCTATGATTTAATCTAACAAAGTGTAAGGTATTACACCTGAGGAAGAGTAATTCCAAAATAACATATACACTTGGTGGAGTTGAACCAAAGCTGGTAGTAGAGGAAAGGACTTGGGTGTTATGATACAGTCAGACATGAAGTTCTCTGAGCATTGTACACAGATTGCAAGGAAGGCCCATAGTGTCCTATCAATGATTTATCAAAGAATTGCTAGTAGAGATAAGGAAGTCATAATCCCATTATATAAGGCTATTGTTAGACCACAGTTGGAATACTGTGTTCAAGTATGGAGACTGCACCTAAAGAAAGACAATGTGCTTCTTGAAAGGGTCGGTCCAAAGATGGGTAACTCACCTGGTGAGATCGGCAAAAGGGTGTCCATATGAGGCGACTTCGAATATGTGGGTTGCAGTGCTTGGAAACTAGGCACCACAGAGGAGACTTGATTGAGGTGTTTAAGGCTCTGAGAGGCATAAGTAAAACGAATGAGGATGAAATTTCCACGGTTATAAATGATTCTAGAACTAGGGGCCATAATTTCAAGTTTACAGATGTTTAGACTATACATTTCCCTCCTACCTACGGGAGGTTATTTTTTCCGTTATTTTGGTTTTTTTAGGAGTATTAGCAACTAAGGCCATATTGCTCCGGGATATGCGGTGGTCATTCCCTGACCTTTCCGCATCCTCCATATTTGGTGGTGACGGGTTCGAACCCCGGTCTAATCAAGAAGCGTGTGCTACGCACTGCTGCTCCTTCCCACCTGGCTACGGAGGCGCCTACCCCTACGGGAGGAGGGAAATGTATAGGTTATTTGTCTCCTTTTCTCTTATTAATTATTTATTTTTTTTAAATTTTCTTATTATTATTATGATTTTATTTTTTTATTTTATTTATTTATCGTTATTATTATTTTTTTTTTTGGCTGATGCAGCATAAGCCATAGGCTTCCTTTGCACCATGCAGTGATTGCTAATTCTAATACTGCTGAAAAAAAAAAAAAATGTTAAAATCATAAAACATAAATATGAAACTGTTAAATGCATGAAAATTCAAACTTATGCATGTACATATATTAATATGAGGATACATAAAATAATAACAGAAACAAGGAGTTATTTAAGTCAATTATAATAATGATGAAGACAAAAAACACATTTTACACAATAATTAAGCATAAAACCGAGTATCCAATTTCTGTAACAGATGCATCAAAAATCAGTCAAAAAATGAACTTAGTTGCATTACTGAAATTAAAAGTAATGGCAAAAATGAAAGATAAAAATATTTACACAAATGAGCATGTTGGACCTGACAGATCCTTTACATAATGGGGTAACAAATAAATAAAAAACAAATAAAAAATAATGGGATAACAAATTTCCAATCAAAAGTGAAGCAAACTTATGATGTACAGGAACGTAGAAATGATAGGAGAAATAAGGTTAGCTAAACAGATATTTGAATTTAAAAAAAAAATTAATGGTAATAGGCCTGAGGAAGAAAAAGGAAAGGTGGGTTTTTAATGCTTGTTGTCGAGCAAGCATTTGTAAAAAGGACTCACTCGACATGTACAGAAAATTTAACATGAAATGGAATACCTACAAGAAAACAGCGAATGGAAGGCCAATAATCCAGAAAGGTTGATGTACAACCACAGTGACCTGTACATCTATGGGTATAACACATTTGGATAATGATATGACAACAAAAGGGTATTTTTTTATAAAGATATTATTATTATTATCATTAGCCATATGGTGCAAGGAAGCCTGTGGATTTTGCTGCACCAGCCAAAAAAAAAAAAAAAAAATTCTGAGCTACCCTGAGAGAGAGAGAGAGAGAGAGAGAGAGAGAGAGAGAGAGAGAGAGAGAGAGAGAGAGAGAGAGAGAGAGAGAATGAACAAGAATCAGAAGTAGAAGGGAATCACCATGAAAGAGAACAATTAGCGTTAGTAGAGGCATTTGATGCAAGAAAGCAAGCTTATGCAGCATCAGCCAAAAAAAAAAAAAAAAAACCCCACTTCCACTTCACCCCTCTGTTCGTTCAAAATACCTGTCCAGCTGAGCCTTAAACTTATTTAGGCTATCAACCTCCACCACAAGGGATGGAAGTCTGTTCCACCAACCAACCACCTGCTGGCTAAAGGCAAATTTCCACACGTCTATCCTACATCTGTCTTTCCTCAATTTGAATTTATGCCCTCTCAGGTGATTTTTCTGAGCTAGAGGAAGAATCCCATCAGCATTGAGTATGCTTAAACCATTCAAGGCTTTATACACCTCTATCAGATTACCTCGCTGGTGCCTAGTCTCCAGACACTGTAATTTGCAAAACTTAAGCCTTTCTTCGTAAGAGCACCCCTTTGTTCCATTCACTAATCTTGTTGCCCTTCTCTGTACTCGTTCCAGCAGCTCTACATCCTTCTTGAAATGAGGCCTCCAGACCTGTATACAGTACTCTAGGTGTGGCCTGACCATTGCCTTATACAATGGAATAATCACCTCCTTATCCCTGCTGAAAAAATTCCTGTATATCATTGACAATACTCCATGAGCTACTCTTGCAGCACGTCTGCACTGCTCAGAGAACTTCATAATGATATCCAGCTCAGGACCCTGGGTATGCCAAGCCCATACTCACCAGATGCGAGCCCCTGCAATGTTTTTAAAATAAGCATCTGCATGGCCACATACCTAAAGTGTTTAAGGCATCTGTGCCCTTTCACAGAGCACATGCAGGCATATGCACACACAGACATGCTGAGTGCACATACATTGAAATTGTAAAATGATGTTTGCAGAAGAGATGTGTGGGGAAATTTGCTTTCCACCAGAAAGTAAATAATTATTAGAATAATCTTTCACCAAGTGTTGTTAAGAAGTATAAAGCCTGAATAAATTTAAACAGGGATTTGAAAAACTGGAAGGATGGGAAAAAGAAGTTGGGAAATGTGAATTTTTTATTTTATTTTATTTTTTTTGGTTGATGTTGTATCAACCCTTTTCTTCAAACTCTCATAAAAATCTGCATGCTGTGTTTAATTTCTTCACATTCTTTACACTGAACACACAAAGACAGTCCTGTTCCACAAACATATAAGTAGCACATTTTATTAAGTCAAGGGTTCTTAACTTTTTGTTTTAAGTGAGCAAGATTTTGTAGCTTACAATATGTGCAAGCACTATATATTAAAATATAACTATTCTTGCTTAAAGATTAAAAATGCATTTTTTAAATATATTTTTAGCCATATTATGCATACAAGAATTATATTTCCCAATTAAAATTTTTGGGTGCTAATATTATTACCTTATCAGTGTGAACCTTGATTTTGAAGAGATGATGCCAAACCTTTGAAATTAATTTCTTCATTATGAAGATTGAAAATTTCTCCATTATGAAGATAATTGCAAATTTTCTTCCAAATGTGATGTTGACAATCTGTTCTTTTTTTTTTTTTGTTTTTGATACTGTTCATTAATGAAAAAGCACTTTCACATGTGTATGTTGATCCAAACATAGAAATTATTTTGAATGCTTCTCTCTGTAATAAAGGAAATTTTTTGCAGTCAGAATCCCAGAATTGGAAAAAACATTTCAAAACTAAAGACGACTGCTACTTCATATTGATTGAAAATTTGTTCCAAGTTAATGATTTCAAATTTTCTGTAATTTATCGTTAATTCAAATTTTGCGAAGTGCTCTTTCAAGCAGTCAAATCTTTCTTGGAATTGGTCACTAAGATCTTTGATTATATTCATTACAAATGATGGGCACTCCCCAGCAGTTTCCTCCAGACATTTTTTAAGAGTAGGAAAATAAAACAAATTTCCTTTTAAAACTTGATTCTGAAACACTTGAAGTTTTTTCTCAAATGCAATAATCTCCTCGTAAAAAACTACCACAAATTTATCTTTTCCCTGTAGCCTTAAATTTAACCCATTTAAATGGCTGAAGATGCCAACCATGAAAGAAAGTTTACTTCTTCAAACACCTCCCAAATTCTGGAAAGTGCCTTTCCACAACAGAGCCAATGAACCTCTGTATGGGTAATAAGGTCTGATTGAAGTACTTGAAAATCTTCCAAAAATATTTTTAGAAGTCGCTTATTTAGGGATTTAGCAATAAAATGGTTAATGACTTTAACAATGACTTCAAGACATCCTACAATTTGCTTTTGATCTTTCATTCTTGAACACAAGGCCTCAACATGAATCAAACAGGGATAAAGCACAAAATTAGACATTCTTTCATCTCTATTGAGATAAGCAATGAGGCCTTTGTTTCTACCTATCATGGAAGGTGCACCTTCAGTAACAATTGATACAAGTTTACTCAGATCAATTTTGTGCACTGTGAGGAATTCCATAATGCAGCATTTCCCAAACTTTTTTTAGTTAAGGAACACTTTTCATCTCACAATATATTTATGGAACACTTAAGAAACACAAGTTTAGCGGGAGCCGAAGAACTGTTTGCTAATATTTTATTACATACAATGCATGTGCATCAGGAGCACATGCATTGTATGTAATAAAATTTTATTTCCAACACATGTAAAGCCGAAATTCAAATAACTGTCATCATACTTTCGTTTTGGTCTTTTATTAGTTGGTTCCTGTTTTTTTACTTTGAATTTCTGTGGAACAAAAGGCTGCGATTGTTCATCCTCACTTTGAAGTGTGATAATATTGTGTTCATTTTCATTGATCACAAATACCAGAAGTACTTGCTTCTTGTTTTAAAGTTCCTTTTTTCAATCATAAATCCATGGTCATTTAATTTAATAATATTTCGAAATACTGAAAATTATCAAAAGAAATTTATACAAGGAAGTGAGTTTAGTTATGATTTCGGTTTGCTTCTCCCTCTCCTGGATTCAACTCGTGTACTCCTGGCTAAATCGCATACGAATGGCACATTAAATCATTACAATGCTACTTTTTTTTGTACATGTCATTACCTCTATGCATACTTCTCTATGTAAATCCCCCCCAAAATAAATTGTTCTGTGGTCTATTTGATTATTAGTGTATGCCAGTATATTAATAACCAAAAAAAAAATTATGTTAAAAATTATAATGATACAAAAGTGGTATATACTACAAATATGCAAAATTTATATATTTTATTTTATTTTTATATTATTAATTACGATTTTTCATGGAACACAGTTTGGGAAAAGCCGCCATAATGTATCATATACATCTCTTCCAGTTGAATGACCAGTAAACAGCAAAATAGCTAAAAAAAAAATCTTCTTCAATGCTGCCATCATGTTGAATCAAATGAACAAAGCATACGATTGCGATATGTCCGAAATATCAGTTGACTCATCAAGTGCCAGTGAAAATATATACAACTTTCGATTCTACCTAATAATTCATTGAATTATTCATTGAATTCATTTGCCATTTTATGAACTTGATTTGAAACTGTATCATTACTCAAAGGAATATTTTTGGTGGAGATAATCAAGATAGCTCTCTGTTTTTCTGGTAAGATGCTAGCAAGCACTTCTAATGATGACACTACACAATTTTTTATTATTTCACCACTAGTGTAAGGCAATGAATTCTTTGCAATTATATTTGATAAATAAATGAAACTTCATTCAATAACACTTTACTACTATTAGCTTGACATAAATTTAAAATATTTTTCTGTCTTTCAAGTTTCTTTTTTTTCCATTTTGAAGTTTGGCTTTTGTAATATCACTAAATTTGGGGAAAAGCTTCATGAAAATTCCTATGGCATGTTTGGTAATGTCTTTCACAATTCAACTTCCAATTGTCTTTCACAATTCAACTTCAAATTACACCAGTTCCACTACCAAATAATCCACCACCAGTTCTATTACCAAATAATCATATTCTCAAGATGACTGAAATGCGTACTTTTTAATTTTTTGTTTCTTTGCATTTGAAATATGTAGGTCTAAATCAGATGACTGTGAAGGTAGTGTTAATGCATCATTTTTTTCCCTCATCATGTTCATCTTGGTTTATTTTTAAAAACTTATCCATTTTGAAAGGGTTTAGTAACTTTAGTAAAATCTGTTAAAAGAAAACACATTTAAGCATTTGCACACAAAATCAAAAAATTTCTTACTATAACACATTCATCACCTTTAAAATCAGCACTATACATATATGGACGGTATCTATTGAAGCAGCACAACCAGTGGTGAGCTATAGTAGGTTCACGTGGGCTCGAGAGTGCCCACTGTAATTTTTTTTGAAAATTTGCAAGCCTGTTGTTGAGACGATCATTTATTTTACAAATTAGATAGTATGAATCAGAGCTGTAATACTCAATACATTCTACATTGATATTAATATTTGCAAAATAATAAGAGGAGTTTATCTCAATATAGTACGTAGAATACTTCCGTATGATACTCTCCAGAAATTAAAACGAAAAAATCGAAAACTTACATTAGAGTAAAAAATAAATAATTAAAAACCAATTTAACACAATTAAAAATCAATTTAACACAATTAAAAATTAAAAAGAATCTAACAAAAATATTCAAAATGATTTTCCTTCCTGAAGCTGACAACGCTTTTCGACCATATGTCGTGATCACAGGAATGAAAATTATCGAATAGGGTTGAACCTGAAACTTAAATAGTGATTATTTGTCTTCGCACATGCGTGTAAAGGTCCACGCATTGGAGATCAAATATGGCCGCCGAACATTAACAGAATTCTCGTGTAATTTAATTTCTACGGTTTCTGCAATTAATAGTCGCGTATAATTATGTTGAACATTAAGTATTTTGGCTTGTTGTTTGTTTGTTATTTGGTTTTTAGGAGCATTAGCAACTAAGGCCATATTGCTCCGGAATATGCGGTGGTCATTCCCTGACCTTTCCACATCCTCTGTATTTGGTGGTGACGGGCTCGAACCCCGGTCTAATCAAGAAGCGTGTGCTACGCACTGCTGCTCCTTCCCGCCTGGTACGGAGGTGCTGAAGTAAGTATTTTGGCCTCGTTAAATAAAAAAGTATGTTTTTCGTTAATGGCATGAAAGGCTAATTCTGATGCTGCTGAACGAGAAGCACGAACTGAGGCTTCATGTTGATTTAGACGAATATTCAGAGAAAATCACGCCGAACCTTGGTAAGACGAGTCGCAATCACCGCAAGAAATGTTGTATATCAGATCATTAATTTGTTGCGAATGCGGAAAGAACCGAGCGATTGTTCAGTATAGTGTGTAATTTCCGTATTGGCTTGGCCACAATTTTAAATTCGGTATCTTTAAAGAATCTATTAAGCTGTTTGTGCCACTGTTCAACATATGGGACAGAAATAAAGTATTTTTTGATATTACTATTGTTGGTTGGTGTAGTATTTTGTATTCTATCCTTAGCCTGTACCTTAATTCGGTTTATTGTGGCAAGGGGATAACCCCTGTTTAAGAACCTGCTAGTTAATATTTGTATTTCCAAGCCCAAAGCAGATTCTGTCATTGAATATTTATAGGCATTTAGAAATTGATTAAAGATAATCGATCTTTTGTAGGTGAAAGGGTGATAGCTATTATAATGTAGAAGCATACCAGTGTTTGCAGGTTTTCGATAGATGCTAAACTGGATTTTATTCGAGTCCTGAATAAGCATGAAATTTAGAAAGTTTAATGACTTTGTATCCATTTTTTTTCATTTTAATTTCTGGAGAGTATCATACGGAAGTGTTCTATGTACTATATTGAGGTAAACTCCTCTTATTATTTTACAAATGAAATCCTAAATACAATTATTGAATATCCAGAGCTGAAACTATGGTGGGGCGAGCGAGGCCCCATTCCCAGCATTTTAATGGCGGTTATGTATTTTAAAATTGCTTCATTTTTGATTTAATTGCAGTCAAATCTCTGTTTAACAAACTTCTTTATAGCAAATTTTTTTTTTATTCCCCTTGGTAATTACATTTAAAATAGTTTCCATTGAACAAAGACAATTTCCATGTAATGAACGGATTAGGAGAGAACTTTGTATGCATTGTTCTCACCTTTCTAATTACCTAAATGGCCTTTAGGCAATTTAGGTAATTAGAAAGTGCGAATTAAGGGTGAAAGGGATTACCGTTTCACAATGTGAATGGTATCTGTAAAACCTATGCAGTTACATACCAAGAAGTTGCACTAGTCAATATGCTTTCCATAGCCAGTCAGAGGATTAAGAAGATTCCAACACGGATTATAGTCTGGTCAACCTGTGTTGTGGTTCCCCTTTACTCCAACAAATGGGCATATGTTTTTCAGAGAAGTGAGACCATTTAGCACTAATGATCGACATCCTGTAGGAGCTCTCTTACTTTTCAGAAGCTTTACAGAATCACAATGGTAAAAGCATATAAATTAATTATTCGAACTATCAATGCAATAGCATTGATAGTTTGAAAAATTTGAAAAATTCTGAAGGAAATTATGAAGCTAAAATTGAGAGCATGTTGAAGTGGAAAGAATTTGAAGGAATCAAAATTGAAAGTAAAAAAATTACCTCGTGACAAGTTATTAAATGCACTGCTTTATCCTTAAAGGATAAGTTATTAATGAAACAGGATGATTTTAAATTAAATAAAGAAAATAACGATACCATTGAAAGAAATTTTAAACATATGCTACCCAAAATCGTGGAATGTGAAAGAACTTTCGTCTCGGTGGCAAGACAGTGAAAACCAAATAAGAAATTTAAGTTTTCTGATAAAATATGAAATAAAATTAATCATTTTAGAGATTTTGTCAAAGACAGTTTATCTTTAAAATCGAGTGAAATTACCTTTTCAATTAAGAAAGCCAGAAAATATCTTTGAAACCATTGTGATTAGCAGTGCTGAAGCTGAGTGAGCTTTCAGCATAATGAATAATATTGTGACAATTAAACATGTTGCAGATTGTCATCATACATCTAAATGGAAAACCACTGCTTCAATTTGATCTGGATCATTACGTCAAATCATTCCTCTGTAATCATCACTCAGCTATTGAGCAAAGCAGAAGACAGACAATAAATATTAATAAAGAAGTAAATTCTATATGGCAATTTTTAGAATAAATTTTTCTTGAATATTTGTGAAATAATTTTTGCTTTTCATGTAATCTGTGATTTTTTGTGTACTTTTTCTAGAAAGTTTGTTTTTTATGTAATATTTGTTTTTATATTGTGGAATGTTTTGTGATAGTTTTTATGTTATTTGTGATATGGGAAATATTTCATGTTATTTTTTTAATTGCAATATTAAAATTTTATCATGAAAAAAAATGTATCCATTATATTTCCCTAGTTGTTAAAAAAAAGACGAATAAAAAAGTTGCGTGTGTGCCGAGCACATGTGGGTAGATGGTTTATGTGAAAAATCCTTCGTGTTTCTTTTAGGTATTTTGATTTGTATATATTGATTACGAAATAAAAGAGCTTTTTCATTGTAAATATTTTATTGATCATTCACAGATGTTCATCATTTCTGGAAGACAAGATATAATGGATTTATGATAATTAAAATAAGAGATGTATACTTGCAATTGCAACGTATCTAAACATCTCTGTAAAGCAGCACCGATTGATGTACCGATCTTGTAGTTGAAGCGACATACACAGCTGTTAGGGGCACCTAACAATGGAACATAACGAAAATGCGAGATGAAAAAAGAAATTGTTGACAAATATTTGCATTGTTGCAATCATACTTACTGCAGTAGTAACTTCAGGAAGTTACTACTGCAGTAAGCATGATTGTGATGTCATACTATTCAAAAATTCTAAAAAGTTAGAACTCCAGACACTGTGGTATCCAATTATCATCATAAGGTGAGGCATGACGACTAGGTTTTTAAGTTTTTTTTTTTTTGGTAGGCCTAGGAACGTTTTACACATTCACTTATACACATGGTTAAGGGGGTAATAAGCCACATCTATCCACCTCCCTAAATCGGCCCCTGACTAGAGATATCATACTGGTCACGAAAAATGCAAAGCACACTCTAATCACACTACTAGTAGTGTGATTAGAGCGTGCTTAGTGTAAACGTGGGAAGCACCTCTGGTGGAAGCTGTGGATGTGTCACTTCTGTGACCGATCAAATTTACTCGGTAGAAAGTCGGAAAAACTGCAAGCCCATTGTTAAAATATTCACAGCTCACCACTGAGCTCAACTGAGCATAATCTGGCAGAAACCTGTTAAAACCAGAAACTGAGAATCACATGAAGCAGTATCCTTGATTTGTAGCGACACTACGACAACAAAGATCATACTCTCGACAAAGTATTTTGTAAAAATTTTTCTTACTAAATTGAATATTTCCAAGAGAACAACGATAACGGTGAATTTTAACTATCAAGTTAGCATCATACGTCATGAATGCAGTGGAGGCAAAACAACTTATAAAGCTGTTTTCGTTTTTCTTTCCAAGAATTACTTTTGATAGATTTACCTTTGTCCTATCAAGAACCTCTGTAAATGCATTTTTTTTATTATTATGAGCCTATTATGTAGGCTTAATTAATAAGTGCATTTATGGAGGTTCTTGATAGGACAAAGGTAAATCTACCTGGCGGTTGCTTGCATGTTTTCTGTCGAAGTCGAGTTCTGTGTCCACTGTAGACTAATGAATTCTATGACATTATTATACGAATCTATGCTGTTCCATAGAATTTGAGGCATCGGGCAAAAAAAGGATTTTCTAGCAAAGATTGGCATGGATTTATATAAAATATCCAGAAAGTTGAGAAATACAAACATTTATAGATAAATTTTTAGCTTAAGCGAAGGTGCCTGTGAACACCCATTTTAGGATCAGTTACAAGCAAAATTTATTTTTTAAAGAGCACAATGGTGCTCATGAGCACCACGTTAAAAACCATTGTATTAAGTCATGATTTATAGAACTGACCTTTTCAGTTCTCCCACTACTTTGAGCTCTTAATCTGGGGCATAATTTCCATTTAAATTTAATTTAATTTGAGAATGCCACAATAAACTAAGAGATACCTAAGTGCAATAACAGCATTATACTATTCAAAAGTTATGCAACAATATTACATATTATTCTACAAAGTTACATTATATACTACGCTACCAAATTGCATTATATATTATGCTACGAGTTAAGTGTAATGTTATAAACTTAGTTTACAGCCTTAGTAAAAAAAAACACTTCTAACATTATTTATACTCCTATGGAATTATAAAAAGGAACATGAAATAGCAATATGAAAAAGAAACATGAAATAGCAATATGAAAAAAAAACATCATATATATAAATGTAATTAACAATGATAATAGCAACCAAATTCCTTCTTAATTTGTTTTTAAGCAATTTTGGAGGCCAAGTAAAAAATATTCATCTAATCCAGGAAATAAATGCGAAGATTGGCATGGTTGTTATTTACTTATTATTTATAAGTAAATTATTTATATATTAATGCACTTATTATTTATAAGTGCATTACTGATTTTTAAACAAAAAAAAATAATATTTTTTAGTAATAAAATGTCTACATAGTGAAGTTCAAATAATGGCACCCACCTAACTACTAGCATATATTTTCTTAAAGGGCAATGACAGTGTTTTCAAACAGATATCGTTATAATCTATCATAACTTGAATTATGGGACTGATATTACATATGGACCATTTTGGTTTAACAAATGGGTCCCCATTTCTTAGATTCACTACTGGTCTCTGTGTTTCTTAGAATTCATATTTTTTTTCAATTCATGCATCCTTATTTAATCCATATGCTCCAATTATCATGATTATTCTTCCTCATACATCATCATCATCATGAACTTGGTCCGGCTTAGGTCTTTTAAGACCTGTTCCATTGTAGCTCTTAGAGGTGGTTTTGATCTCGCCATCGTTGTCTTGGTCGACCCACATCTCTCTTGCCTGTAGGTTTGTAGTTAAAGGATAATTTTGGGATCCGGTCTGGGTTCATTCTTTCTATGTGGCTGATCAATTTTTCCTGATACCGTTTTATGTCATTTACAATGTTATCTACTTTTAATTTCTTGCGGATATCTATATTTCTTTGGTGGTCTAGTCTTGTAAAGCCTAATAATGGTCTTAAAAATTTCATTTGTGCTGCTTCTAGTTTGTGCGCATCTTTCTTATTTATGACCCAAGTCTCACAGCTGTAGAAGAGGGCTGGTTTTGAAGTGATGTTGTGCAGTCGTAATTTTGTTTCGGTTGTCATTTGTTTTCTGAAGTGATTAAATCGTTCCATTCATTTTATTATATTTTTGTAGTTTAGTGTGGACGTCTTTCCCTTCATTTGATATTAGATTTCCCAAATAGGTGAAGTCAGATATTTGTTCTATTATTTTATCATCAATAACAATTTTGACTCTTTGTATGTTCTTTCCACATAATCCCATTGATTTTGTTTTTGAGGTGGAGATTTTCACCTCATACTTTTTACCTATTTTATTAAGTTCATTTGCTGCTATCTGTAGTTCATCTTCGGATTTTGCGATTATAACTTGATCATCAGCATATAATATAGTTTGGATTTTATTCCTGTTGTTCAACTGTATTCCGTTGTTAATTGTTTGTTTCCATTCTTTAAGAATTTTATTGATGTAGATATTAAATAAATTTGGTGACAGTCCACATCCTTGTTTCACTCCTTTATTAGTGTTAATTGGGTCTGATAGTTGGCCATTAGAATATTTTATACAGACTTTTGAATTTTTATATAGGTTTTGGATCGCTTTCCGGAGTTGGGTTGGGATATTTTCTTCACATAGAATCTGCCAAAGTTTTTCCTGGTTTACATTGTCATATGCTTTTTCATAATCAATAAAGAGCAGAAATGTTGGTAGATTGAATTCTCTTCTTTTCTCCAAAATTTGTTGTAGTGAGAAAATGGCATCTATTGTGCTTCTCCCTTTTCTGAACCCACATTGTTCTTCTTCTAAGAATTGTTCACTGTGTTTATTAAGTTTATTCTTTAGTATATTAGAGTATAGCTTTGCAGCAGTTGACAGCAGTGTTATCTCTCTGTAGTTGTTAGGGTTATTTCTGGAGCCTTTTTTGTGTAAATTGATTACTATTCCTGTTTCCCAATCTTTGGGTATCTGTTGCTTATGCCATATGATGTTAAATAATTTTAGTAGTGTGTTTTTTAGTAAGCATTTAAATATGCCACCATATTTAAATAGTTCTACATTCAAACTGTCTATGCCTGGGCATTTTCGGTTTTTTGATTTTTGTAATATTAACTCTAGTTCTTCCATTGTTATATTTTCTTCATCTTTGGTTATCACGGATTCATCTTCCACTTCCCTAGTGCCTGGGTTATACCATAGTTTGGAATAGTGTTGCTTCCATTCTGCTTGGGAGATGGAGTTGGTTTTTATTTGATCATTTGTGTCTAGTTGTAATTTCTTAAAAATTTTAAACCTCTTCTCTGTGGGCCCATGATATCACGTTCTAAAGATTTAACAAATTTATCCCAGTCATCTCGTCGGATTCTTCTGGTTAGTTTTCTGACTTCTGCTCTAAGCTTTTTATATTTTATGTGTAGATGTAGATCTTTAGTTTGTAGGAACAGTTTATAGGTCTTTTTTTCTCATTGATTGTTTGTTTCAATTCTTCATTCCAAGTTCTTAGCCAGTTTTTATTTTTTATAGGTTTATATCCAAGACTTTCTTCAGCAGCTTCCAGAATTGATTTTTTCATGTTTGACCAGATTTCCTCAACATTATCACTTTCATCTGGTTTGAGTTTATCTTTCAATCAACTTTCATACAGGAATTTAGTGCTTTCATCTTCCAACAAATGTATTTTTAATTTCTTAGTAGTTTTTGTTGGTATTTTCTTCTTTTTATTAAGGTAATTTCTTTTTATTTTGAAAGTGCTTTCTACTAGGTAGTGATCACTGTCAATTTCACTGTCTCCGAATACTCTAGTGTCTTTTGCCATTTAAATTTTCATTAATGATAATATAATCTATTATAGACTTGTGTTTCTTGCTTCCCATGTGAACTTATGGATATTCTTGTGTCTGAAAAGGTTACCGGAGAAAGGCTGGTAACCTATCCAGGGGGACATTCTAAATATTCGAAATAAGCTTTTCCTCATACCTGTAGGATAATCCAGAACCCATTCATTTACTGCTTCATATTCTTTAATATTTCTTTTGAGTTTTTTTTTTCTGAGCAGAAATGATACTTCTGCTCTTCGTCTCTCTCTCTCTCTCTCTCTCTCTCTCTCTCTCTCTCCCCCCCCCCCCAGTTTCACCTCACTTCAAATATGTAGGTATTCTCTGATGTGTTCTCCTTTACCTACTTTTTTTTGTTTCAACCAAAACCACAATATCCAACCTTTTTTTTTTTTTTTTGCTCTGTTTCTTTACTTCCTTTTTGTTCAAGATACCTTGTATGTTCCATGTTCCAAAGGGCACTTCCCACACACCTTTCAAGGGATCCATCCAGTAATCAATCACAAGTTTTCTTCCATAAGCACTTGCTTCAACATTGTTAATTAAAGCTGCCTACCATCTGACAAGACTCCAGCAAGACTCAAAACAGACTGTAATAGCAATGTCTTGGCTTTTAAATGAAGAGAGGATTTATCTCTTTGGTATGCTATTCAAATTAAAAACTAAGTTGGTAATTTTATGTCCACTAATGTATAGTGAAATCATTTCTAAAGCAAGCTTTAAGCTCAATTCTGTCACTGACAATGGATGGGAAAAAACTTCCCCAGATAGACCGGGAGAAAAGTAATTCCAGGAGTATTTATCATCATATTATTTCAACACCTGCTTTGAAATAAAACCAAAAACTTTTATTTCCTCTATTCCATTATCTTCAGTGATACTCAGATGTGCAGAAAACTTGTATATAAAATATTTCAAATTAGAAAATATGCACTGCAATTGATGAAATATAATTTTATAAAAGCATTGTTTATTAGTCAGAACTTGTGCAACACTGTAGTCACAGGCAGCAAATAAAGCAATTTCTCTCTGAATAAAAGAACAAAATTATCTTTCTTTTGTCAGCCAGGTAAACCCAGGGCCGGTTCTGGTAGGTGTGCAGTGTGCATGCATGCAGGCAGCCAAATTCCTAGGGAGGCCGATAGTGCACTTTAAAGAATAAAATTAAAATGTAATTTAATATTGTTTTAAACCACGGTCAGCAATGAAATAGCGAATGTGGCATTGTTAATAAATAATATTGTGTTCTCTAAAGGCCCATTCACAATGAAAATTAAATATAAAAATAATGTAACAAACATTGCCGTAAAATTAAGAAGTCATACCAACATTCACAATGGGAACATAAACATGACCATAAACATATTTGGTAACCATGGAGGATTCAACAATGGGACTTCCATAACCTCTACAATTGTGTCTTGTTTTAAACCACGTAAACAAAAGCATAAAAGCTTGGAGTTTGCAAAATTTCATGTTAACATCTTATGATTAAGTTTAATGTTATAAAACCATCCACAATGAATTACACTTATGTAATTCTTTGTGAATGGTTTCATTAAATAACATAGGTACAAGGTTTTATGCTTATGTTATGTTTAATTTTCATTGTGAATGGGCCTTTATTTCCGTACCATTAATCTTAAAGCAATACTTACATCATTGTTTTAATTTTTGATGGAACCGAAAGGAAATTTAAATAAAGAGAGAAATGTGCACGAACGTTATTAATTTAAATATTCACCCAAAAATCAATTCTCTTGTCGACCGATTTCAACATTTTCACAGCAAAAAATCTTCTACTACTACTGAGTGAGCAGTAGAGGTGAGAAGTATGTGGATGGACAACGAGTGCATAAATCATAAATGTAACCTAAGAAACTGTCGTGTGAGATTAGAGCTTTTGGTGATAAAGAATAACCATAACAGGTATGTGTTTTCATTTTGTGCTTATTTATTTTAATTTAGGGCACCCGCACAGAAAGGTTTAAGTCAGGTTGGGGTCATTACAAAGTTTTTATACATTCAAAAAGAGAAAAAATAGTTTGTGCCCTGTAAGCAAAGAATTATTATTATTATTACAGGTTCAGATATGTCAGATAGGAAAACAAAACGTCAGTCTTGTGCTTTTTTTTCGCAGAAGAATGAAAGTGATAAGGAGAAGGAAAAATTATGAGGATCCATGCTGAAATTCACAAAATTGGACGAGGGTGACCCGACATCAGTCGCTTTGGAATTCATTTCAGGATGAAATGGAAGGTGATTTTTCACCTTCCATTTCATCAAGGAAGGTGATTTTTCCTTCCTTGACAAGAAATATCAGTGCCTGAATCAAGCTGTGGTGAGGATAATTTAGAAAATAATAATTGTGTTAAATTGACGGCCAAATATGATATGGGGATCCTTTTAACTGGCCACCAATTGTTAATAATCAGTTATTAGAACTCATAATTCAGAAGGGACCTGTAATGCCTCAAAATATGAAATTTCCTAAAGAAAATATATGAGACTTTTACCTAATGGTGAAAAAGTTCAAAGAACTTGGTTAATCTATCCTATACAGATAGTCAAGGGTTTCAGATTGGCGACATTTAGCCACTCATTTATCGCAGCATGAAACGAGCATAGAACATATGCAAAATTGTAAAAAGTGATATGAATTAAAAACATGCCTTGACAACAATTGTACAATTGACAAATAACAACAACGGTATTTTGAATCTGAAAAAAGACTATGGCGAGCCATTTTTTAAAGACTATAGAAATGTTGGCGAAATTTGACCGCATTATCTCACAGCATGTCAATAACATAACACAATCTTAACCTGCTAAAAGTCATATACCTCATTACTTAGGCAATGCTTTTCGAAATGAAATCATATCTGTTTTAGCAAGTGGCATAAAAATCAAAAATCAAGGAATTTGTAAAGAAAGCAAAATATTTTTCGGTAATTCTTGACTGCACGCTAGATGCCAGTCACACTGAACAGATAGTCATTTGTAGTAAGAATTGTAAATATTGACACTTCTGATGTTGCAGTTCGAGAATTATTTCTTGGGTTTTATCCAGTATCAGACACTACAGGAGAAGGTTTATGTAATTATCTTTTAAGTGAACTCTTAACAGATTATTAGTATTAGTAATGGCCGCATGGTGCAAGAAAGCCTATGGCTTATACTGCACCAGCCAAAAAATCCGAACAAAACAATGATAAAAACAAAAAAAAAATAATAATAATAATAATTAATAAAAAAAAGGGAAATTAAACCCATCATCCTATGCGCTTCCCTTACCCGAAAGTACTATCCAGATGACTTTTGAATTTCCCCAAACTGTCGGCCTCTACCACCTACGAAGGCAACTTATTCCAGTAATTTATAACTCGCTGGCTAAAATAAAACTTCCTGCAGCCCAATCTAAACATTTCCCCCCGTAACTCGAATTTATGTCCCCTAATTCTAGCATCATTTATAATCGTGAAAATTTCGTCCTCATTCATTTTACTGATGCCTCTCAGAGCCTTAAACACCTCAATCAAATCTCCTCTAAGGTGTCTAGTTTCCAAACTCTGCAACCCACATATTCGAAGTCTTTCTTCATAAGGACGCCCTTTTGCCGATCTCACCATGCGAGTTACTCGTCTTTGCACTCTTTCAAGAAACTCTATGTCTTTCTTTAGGTGCGGTCTCCATACTTGAACACAGTATTCCAAGTGTGGTCTAACATAAGCCTTATATAATGGGGTTATCACGTCCCTATCTCTATTTGCAAAAGTTCGATAGATCATCGATAGGACACCATGGGCCTTCCTTGCAACCTGTTTACAATGCTCACAGAATTTCATGTCTGACCGTATCGTAACACCCAAGTCCCTTTCCTCCAGTACTGGGTTTAGTTGAACTCCACCAAGTGAATAAGTTATTTTGAGATTACTGTTTCCCAGGTGTAATACCTTACACTTTGTTGGATTCAAGCATAACTGCCATTTTTCTGACCATTCCTGAAGTCTATCTAGGTCTCTCTGAAGAAGCTCGGCTTGACAGTGATCATTAACTTAACTACTCTACCAATTTTAACATCATCTGCAAATTTAGACATCACGCCCTCTATCCCTTCATCAATGTCGTTTATGAAAATTAAAAACAACAGTGGTCCTAATACTGATCCTTGAGGAACCCCACATCTTACATCAACCCAATCTGAGGAATAGCCATTTTTCACAACCCTCTGCCTCCTGCCTTGAAGCCATCCTTCTATCCATCTAAGGATTTTCCCAGTGATTCCAACCTGTTCCAGCTTATAAAGCAACCGCTCATGTGGGACTGAGTCAAAAGCTTTGCTGAAATCTAAATAAACAATGTCGAAATTATTCCAGCTCGTGAGTGACCCTTTCGAAATAGCAAACCAGATTTGTTAAACATGATTTTCCCTTTACAAAACTATGCTGAGTATCCTTGAGAATTTCAATTCGATCCAAATGATCCTGAATTCCACCCATGATCATTGTCTCCATGATTTTCACTACTACCGAAGTCAGACTGACAGGTCGATAATTTCCAACTTCACTTTTAGAGCCACCCTTATGTATGGGAAATACATTTGCACTTTTCCAATCCAAGGGAATCTCCTCAGAGTCCAGTGATGCTCGCATAATTAGCCTCAATGGTTCAATGCACTCGCTTGCCGCCTCCCTTAAGATTATAGGGTATATTCCATCAACTCCAGGAGCTTTACTTGCCTGTAGGCTCGAAAGTGTTTTCATTAAATAATCTGGCGAAATTTCAATATCATTAATTACGTATTTTTTAACTTCGCTCCCACAATTTCCCATTGCCACAAAAGGTTTTTCATTTGTAAATATCGATGCGAAATAACTGTCGAGTTTATCTGCAACAGCAGCTGGTGTATTTCATACTATCCCCTTTCCCTTACGTAAAGGTCCGATCTGGTTTGTCCTGCTCTTCTTGGCATTTATATATGTGAAGAATTCTTTATTCCCCCCTCTTTGCTCTGTTTGCTAGTGATTTCTCATAAACTGCCTTTGCCTGTTGAACCTTTTCTGTGGCTCTATTACATATGACCTTGTAGCTGTTATAGGCTTCAGTACTTTTTATTGCTCTGTAACCTTTCCATGCCACCTTTTTCTGCTCAAGTAATCTGGCAACTTCACTATTCATCCAACTTGGAACCCTCCTCGTGGAGTATTTTTTTAATGGTGTATATACGCATTCAAGGCATCTGTGATTAATGTTTTAAAAGCGTTCCACAGTTCAAATGTATTCATTTTCGGCACGATATCTACCCAGTTAATAGAGGCCATGTAGTACCTTAAGGCATCGTAATTTCCTTTTCTGAAATTAAAACCCATTCCTTTGCCTTTTACTTCTGCTACCTCTCTCTCGTCATCATCCACCGTAGAACTCCGTGATCACTTCCTGTTACTGGTTCCTCTACTGTCAGTCCTGTTATGTCATCTGATTCATGTGTGATGATGAGGTCTAGGATATTCTTTTCTCTAGTACTTTCCCTGACATGTTGATACAAATAAGTCATCTAGTTGATTTAAAAATTTTGTTCCCCCTGTCGAGTTTCCTTCCCATTTACTCCAATCAATTAGAAGCAAATTGAAATCACCCATAATAAGGCATTGACGCTTACTTGCCCATTCAATTTGCATGTAGAGGATTTTGTCATAATCTTCACAATCACCTGGTCTGTAGATTACTCCTACTCGCATTATACCGTTGTTTCCAACTATCTCACGTCATATAGACTCTATACTAGCATGTGAAATGTCTGAATTCGGGAAAGCTATCGTCACACTCAGGCTGCTTCTGATAAGAAGCGTTACCACACCACCCCTTCTATCTACCCTATCCTTCCTAAATACATTATACAAGCCATACTTAAACTCATCATCTCCAATTTCCGGGTGGCACCACATCTCTGTAAGCACTATTATGTCCGCATTACTTGTTTTAACAAGCAGTTCGAATTCGCTCATTTAATTTACGACACTTCTAACGTTACAGTATACACAATTAAGATTTACTGTTCTTGTATATTTAACAACCCTAACACAACCCTTGAAGTTTTTTAGGCTCTCTTCCCTGATATTCATGCATGTTCGGTAGGCAACATAAGGGAGTAATACTCTTGATTTGATTATCAGTAGTGATTCTTCATGCATTAAGAATCTGCAGATAAATGAACCACTAGGTGGCAGTGATCACAGTGTGCTGAAGTGGGATTTACTCAAAGAGGTAACTACCATTAGGGGTAGAGGGAAGGATTATTGCTTTCGTAAAGGTGACTACGATGTTCTGAGACAGTATTTAAATTCTATACAGTGGGACCAACTGATGTTACCAACAGCAAATTCAAAATAGGAAGCATTCAAAGAACTTATCTTGGAAGCTACTAGGCTTTACATACCAACTAAGAAATATTGTTCAAGGATTAGACCTAAATGGATGTCAGATGAATTAACGAGACATATGCCAGAGAAGAAAAATGCATGGGATACATACAAATTAACACGTGACACAGAAGCCTATGATAGATACAAGTTGATCTGTAACCAAGTTACAAAGGAGGTTAGGCAGGCGAAGGCAGATTAAGAGAAATCTTTGGAAAGGGATGCAAAGAAAAACAGCAAGGAGTTCTTTACTTATGTAAACTCTAGAAGGAAGGGGATGAATCAGATTGGTCCACTTGATATCGATGGGTCAAGTGTTGATGATCCTGCTCAGATAGCTAACAAACTAAATGAATATTTTGCATCGACATTCACACATGAGAAGTTATTCAGCGAGTGGAATGCCAGAGGTGTATTCAACTCTGGCAGTAAGCTAGAGAATCTTGTAATAACTGAGAGTAAAGTGGAGGAGAAATTGTGGAAGATAAACACAAGAAAGGCACGTGGGGCGGATGGGATCTATTCAGTTATTAGCATTAGCATTAGTAGAGGCATATGATGCAAGAAAGCAAGCTTATTCAGCATCAGCCAAAAAAAAAAAAAAAACCAACCACTACTCCCATTTCACCCCTCCGTTCGTTCGAAATACCTGTCCAGCTGAGCCTTAAATTTATTTAGGCTATCAACTTCAACAACAAGCGATGGGAGTCTATTCCACAAACCAACTGCCCGCTGGCTAAAGGCAAATTTCCGCACATCTATCCGACATCCGTCCTTCCTCAATTTGAATTTATGCCCTCTCAGGTGATTATTCTGAGCAAGAGGAAGAATCCCATCGGCATTGAGCATGCTCAAGCCATTCAAAGCCTTATACACCTCTATCAGATCACCTCGCCGATGCCTAGTCTCCAGGCTCTGTAATTTGCAAAACTTAAGCCTTTCTTCGTAAGAGCAACCCTTTGTTCCATTCACTAATCTTGTTGCCCTTCTCTGTACTCGTTCGAGCAGCTCTACATCCTTCTTGAAATGAGGCCTCCAGACCTGTATACAGTACTCAAGGTGTGGCCTGACCAATGCCTTATACAAGGGAATAATCACATCCTAATCCCTGCTAGAAAAATTCCTGTATATCATTGACAAGACACCATGAGCTACTCTTGCAGCTCGTCTGCACTGCTCAGAGAACTTCATATCTGCCTGCACAATTACCCCCAGGTCCTTTTCATTCTCTACCACTGTCAGCGTAGTACCACAGAGTTGATACATTGATCTGGGGTTACTGTTTCCCATATGTAGTACTTTACATTTGTCAATGTTAAACTTCATTTGCCACCTCTCAGCCCATCTGCTCAACCTTTCCAGATCCTGTTGCAGCAGCATAGTATCAGTAGTGTCCTTAACAACCCTGCCAACCTTGGTATCGTCTGCAAACTTGGACATTAAGCCTGATACACCATCATCAATATCATTTATAAATACAGAAAACAACAATGGACCCAACACTGAACCCTGAGGAACTCCACTAATAACATTAGTCCACGTTGAGCAGTGTCCATTAATTACCACTCTCTGTCTTCTGCCACTCAACCATCCCATTATCCATAGCAGCAATTTGCCTCCAATGCCACACTTCTCCAATTTGTGCAGCAGTCTTCCATGTGCAACAGTATCAAAAGCCTTTCTAAGATCCAAATATATAATACCAAAGTTATTCCTTGCATCCAGTTCTTTTGTGACTATATCATAGTATCCAATCAAATTGGTCAGACAAGACCTGCCCTTAACAAAACCATGCTGTGTCTGAGCTATAACTGAATTCTTGTCCAGATGATCCTGCAGTGCTTCTTTAACCAGTGCCTCCATTAATTTTCCTGGAACCGAAGTTAAACTAACAGGTCTATAATTACTTGTGTGTCAGCCTTTGATCCTCCTTTGTGAATTGGGGTTACATTTGCACATCTCCAGTCCATGGGTACCTCCCCTGAGTCCAAAGAAGCTCTCATAATTATGGCTAGGGGTTTGCTTACTTCCTTTGCTGCCTCCTTTAATATAACTGGATAGATCCCATCCACCCCTGGTGCCTTTTTTATGTTTATCCTCAGCAATTTCTCCTCCACTTTCCTCTCAGTTATTAGAAAATAATCTAGCTCACTGCCAATGTTTACTTCACCTACGACATTCCCCTTCCTGAATAACTCCTCATGTGTGAATGTAGATGCAAAATACTCGTTTAGATTGTTAGCCACCTGAGCAGGTTCCTCAACTGTTGAACCATCAACATCCAGTGGACCAATCTGATTCATCCCTTTCCTTCTTGTGTTTAAATAGGTAAAGAACTCTTTTCTGTTTTTCTTTGCGTCCTTTGCCAAGGATTTCTCATAATCTGCCTTTGCCTGCCTAATCTCCTTTGTGACTTGGTTACAGACCAACTTATATCTATCATAGGCTTCCATGTCACCCATTAATTTGTATGTATCCCATGCATTTTTCTTCTCTGCCATATGTCTCATTAGTTCATCTGACAACCATTTAGGCCTGAACCTTGAACAATATTTCTTGGTTGGTATGTAAAGCCTGGTAGCTTCCAAGATTAGTTCCTTGAATGCTTCCCATTTTGAATTTGCTGTTGGTAACATCATCAGTTGGTCCCACTGTATAGAATTTAAATACTGTCTCAGACCATCATAGTCGCCTTTACGAAAGAAAAAACCCTTCCCTTTGCCTCTGATGGTAGTTACCTCCTTGAGTAAATCCCACTTCAGCACACTGTGATCACTGCCACCCAGTGGTTCCTTTATCTGCAGATTCCTAATGCATGAAGAATCACTACTGATAATCAGATCAAGAGTATTACTCCCTCTAGTTGCCTCCCGAACATGCTGGTGTAGAAAACAATCATCCAATAAATCCACAAAAGCCCTGCTAGTGTGTGAGTGACCAACCCACAAATTCCAGTCAATATCTGGGAAATTAAAATCCCCAATTATAAGACTGTCTGATTTACTGGCCCATTCTATTTCCCTGTACAGTATCTTATTATACTCATCAGAGTCATTAGGCCTATAGCACACTCCTACTCTCAATTTTGATTTACCTATGCTTATGTCACACCAAACTGACTCGACACTGCCCTGTCCATCAATGTCGACTGGCTTCACTTCCTTGGATTTTATGTGTTTTTTAACTAATAGCATAACCCCTCCTCCCCTCCTGTCCTGTCTATCCTTTCTATACACATTGTACTCCCCAAATTCCAGTTCTGCATTCCTTATATCTGTGTGACACCACGTCTCTGATATCCCAACAATATCTGCCTTTGATGTTTTGAGCAATACCTCAAATTCATCAAATTTATTTACTAAACTCCTAGCATTGGTGTACACGCAAGTATACCTGCACTTGTTTCTATTCTTAGCTACCCTAACACAACCCATGTGTTTACTTGTATCACAATGACTTCCAGCAGTCTCTGAAATATCCTGCATCTTGTTTTTCAGGCTTCTGCTCATTCCAATAGAAGCAGTGCAAGAATCTCTTTCACCTCTGCCAGTGGCTACTGTTAATCCATTAGTCTTTGTCTCCCCCCAAGCTAGCAGTTTTCCGACTCACCTAACACTGCCTCGATAGCATCAGCAAATATTCTTGCACCCTTTCTATTTAAGTGTATCCCATCCCTGTAGAAGCAATCTCTCCTGTTAACAAGTACATTCCAGGCTGAAAAAAATTCTACCCCTTGAGCCTTGCACAATCTTTCCAGGGCCGAATTGATCGACAAGGCTCTCATCATATACTCCCTCCTATCGTGTCTGGGCAGAATTGCAGACACTTTCAAATTTAACCCTACTTCACGGCTTTTTTTCAACAGCGACCTGTACTTGTTAAGTAATTCCGCTGGTCTCCTACTCTTAATGTCATTAGTGCCAACGTGTACAACTATATCACCTTTTGTGCCCTTATATTAAAGGAGACAGCAAAGGAAGTAAGCAAACCCTTAGCCATAATTATGAGAGCTTCCTTGGACTCAGGGGTGGTACCCATGGACTGGAGATGTGCAAATGTGACCCCAATTCACAAAGGAGGATCAAAGACTGACACAAGTAATTATAGACCTGTGACTTTAACTTCTGTTCCAGGTAAATTAATGGAGGCACTGGTTAAAGAAGCACTGCAGGATCATCTAGACAAGACTTCAGTTATAGCTCGGACACAGCATGGTTTTGTTAAGGGGAAGTCTTGCCTGACCAAATTGATTGGATACTATGATGCAGTCACAAAAGAACTGGATGCAGGGAATAACTCTGATATTATATACCTGGATCTTAGAAAGCTTTTGATACTGTTGCACATGGAAGACTGCTGCACAAATTGGAGCAGTGTGGCATAGGAGGCAAATTGCTGCTATGGATAAAGGGGTGGTTGAGGGAGAGAAGACAGAGTGGTAATCAATGGACACTGCTCATCGTGGACTAATGTTATTAGTGGAGTCCCTCAGGATTCAGTATTGGGTCCATTATTGTTTTCTGTATTTATAAATGATATTGATGATGGTATATCAAGCTTAATGTCCAAGTTTGCAGACAATACGAAGGTTGGCAGGGTTGTCAAGGACACTACTGACACTATGCTACTGCAACAGGATCTGGAAAGGTTGAGCAAATGGGCTGAGAGGTGGCAAATGTAGTTTAACATTGACAAATGTAAAGTACTACATATGGGAAACAGCAACCCCAGAGCAAAGTATCAACTCTGTAGTACTACACTGACAGTGGTAGAGAATGAAAGGGACCTGGGGGGTGGTTGTGCAGGCAGATATGAAGTTCTCTGAGCAGTTCAGACAGGCTGCAAGAGTAGCTCATGGTGTATTGTCAATGATATATAGCAATTTTTCTAGCAGGGATAAGGAGGTGATTATTCCCTTGTATAAGGCAATGATCAGGCAACACCTAGAGTACTGTACACAGGCCTGGAGGCCTCATTTCAAAAAGGATGTAGAGCTGCTGGAACGAGTACAGAGAAAGGCAACAAGATTAGTGAATGGAACAAATGGGTGCTCTTACGAAGAAAGGCTTAAGTTTTGCAAATTACAGTGTCTGGAGACTAGGCACCAGCGAGGTGATCTGATAGAGGTGTATATAGCCTTGAATGGTTTGAACATGCTGAATGCTGATGGGATTCTTCCTCTTGCTCAGAATAACCACCTGAGAGGGCATAAATTCAAATTGAGGAAAGACAGATGTAGGATAGACATGCGGAAATTTGCCTTTAGCCAACGGTAGAACAGACTTCCATCCCTTGTCCTGGAAGTTGATAGCCTAAACAAGTTTAAGGCTCAGCTGGACAGGTTATTTCGAACGAACAGAGGGGTGAAGCGGAAGTGGTTATTTTTTTTAATTTTTTATTTTATTTTTTATTTTTTGGCTGATGCTGCATAAGCTTGCTTTCTTGCATCAAATTCCTCTACTAATGCTAATGCTAAGTACAGGTCACTGTTGAACAAAGGCCGAGAATTAGGGTTGAATTTGAAAGTGTCTGCAATTCTGCCCAGACACAGTAGGAGGGAGTATATGATGAGCGCCTTGTCGATCAATTCGGCCCTGGAAAGATTGTGCAAGGCTCAAGGGGTAGAATATTTTTCAGTCTGGTCTGTACTTATTAACAAGAGAGACTACTTCTACAGGGATGGGATACACTTAAATAGAAACGGTGCAAGAATATTTGCTGATGCTATTGAGGCAGTGTTAGGTGGGTCGGAAAACTGCAAGATTGGGGGAATACAAGGACTAATAGTTTAACAGTAGCCGCAGGCAGAGGTGAAGGTGATTCTTGCATAACTTCTATTAGAATAAGTAGAGACCTGGAGCGAGCGGTGTTGGGGGTTTCAGGGGCGGATGGCAGTCATCGTGAAATAGGTGAGTATATGGGACGTGTTAGCGTTACTAGGAATAGGAATAGGTGCATGTATGCTTGCATGTATAACAATGCTAGAAGTATAGTAAATAAATTTGATGAATTTGAAGTGTTGGTCATGACATCACAGGCGGATATTGTTCGGATAGCAGAGACGTGGTGGAATTTGGGGAGTACAATGTGTACAGAAAGAATAGACAGGATAGGAAGGGAGGAGGTATTATGCTGTTAATTAAGAAAAACATAAAATCAAAAAAAGTGCACCAAGTTGATATAAATGAACAGTGCACTGTTAAGTCAGTTTGGTGTAACATAAGCACTCGGAAAGCAAAAATAAGAGTAGGAGTGTGTTATAGGCCTAATGACTCGAATGAGTACAATGAACAATTGTACAGAGAAATAGAGTGGGCTAGTAAATCAGAATGTCTTATAATGGGGGATTTTAACTTCCCAGATATTGACTGGAACTTGTGGGTTGGTCACTCACACACTAGTCAGACTTTTGTGGATTTATCGGATGATTGTTTTCTGCAGCAGCATGTTTGAGAGGCAACCAGAAAAGGTAATAATATTGATCTGGTTATCAGCAGTGATCATTCGTGTATTAAGAATTTGCAGTTAACGGAACCACTAGGTGGCAGTGATCACAGTGTACTGATGTGGGATTTACTTAAAGATTTAATTACCATCAGGGGTAAAGGAAAGGATTTTTGCTTCCATTAAGGTGAGTACAGTGGTCTCAGACAGTTTTTCAATTCTGTACAGTAAGATCAACTGACAATGTTACCAACAGTAAATTCTAAGTGGGAAGCATTCAAGGAATTAATTGCGGATGCTACTAAAAGTTTCATATCTATTAAGAAATATTATTCAATGTTTAGGCCTAAATGGTTATCAAATGAACTAATGAGATTCGTAACAGAGAAGAAAAATGCATGGATGCATATAAATTATCAAGCGACTCAGAAGCCCATGGCAGATATAAGCTAGTCTGTAATCAGGTCACAAAGGAGGTTAGGCAGGCGAAGGCAGATTACGAGAAATCCTTAGCAAAAGATTCTAAGAAAAACAGCAAGGATTTCTTTACTTATATAAACTCTAAAAGGAAGGGGATGAATCTGATTGGTCCACTTGACATCGATGGTTCGACTGTTGATGATCCTGCTCAGATAGCAAACAAACTGAATGAGTATTTTGCATCTACATTCACACGTGAGGAATTATTAAGGTTTGAAAATGGCAGAAGGTTATCAAATTGTAGCAGGGTGCTTAATGATTTTGAAATAACTGAGAGCAAAGTGGAAGAGAAATTGTTGAAGTTAAACATAAGAAAAGCATCTGGGTGGATGGGATCTATCCAGTTATATCAAAGGAGGCGGCAAAGCAACTAAGCAAACCCTTAGCCATAATTATGAGAGCATCCTTGGACTCAGGGGAGGATCCCACGGACTGGAGATATGCAAATGTATCCCCAATTCAAAAAGTGGGATCGAAGGGTGACATGCGTAATTACAGACCAGTTAGTTTAACTTCTGTTCCCGGTAAAATAATGGAGTCACTGGTTAAAGATGCATTGCAAGATCATCTAGACAAGACTGAGGCAATAATTCAGACACAGCATGGGTTTGTTAAGGGAAAGTCTTGTCTGACAAATTTCATTGGTTATTATGATGTGATTACAAAGGAACTGGATGCAAAAAATAATTTTGATATCATATATTTGGATTTCTGGAAAGCTTTTGACGCTGTTGCGCATGGAAGACTATTGTACAAATTGGAGTAGAATGGTATTAAGGGTAAGTTGCTACAATGGATAAAAGGATGGTTAAGTGGGAGAAGACAGAGGGTGGGAATCAATGGGTGCTGCTCTTCGTGGACTAATGTTATTAGTGGAGTCCCACAGGGTTGGGTGTTGGGTCCACTGTTGTTTTGTATATTTATCAATGATATTGATGAAGGTATATCCGGCTTAGTGTAGAAGTTTGCAGATAATACAAAGGTTGGCAGGGTTGTTAATAACAGTAATGGCAGTGTGCTACTGCAACAGGATCTAGATAATTTGGGCAGATGGGCTAAGAAGTGGCAACTGAAGTTTAACTTTGACAAATGCAAAGTACTACATATGGGTAGAAGTAAACCGAGAGAAAAGTACCAACTGTGTGGTACTACACTTAAGGTGGTAGAAAAAGACCTGGGAGTAATTGTGCAGTCAGATATGAAGTTTTCTGAGCAATGCAGACAGGCTGCCAGGGCAGGTTATGGGGTTTTGTCAATGATATATAGGAATTTTGCTAGCAGGGGAAAGGAGGTGATTGTCCCTCTGTATAAGGCAATGGTCAGGCCACGCCTTGAGTACTGCGTACAGGTCTGGAGACCTCATTTTAGGAAGGATGTCGATTTGCTTGAGCGTGTACAGAGAAGGGCAACAAGATTGGTGAGGGGAATGAAGGGATCCTCTTACCAAGAGAGGCTTAAGTTCTAAAAATTGCAGTGGCTGGAGACTAAGCACCTGCACTGTGATCTGATTGAGATGTATAAGGCCTTGAATGGGTTGAGCACGCTGAATTCTGATGGGATCCTTCCACTTGTTCAGATTACGAACCTATCATCATCATCAGCCATTTTCAATCCACTGCAGGATGAAAGCCTCTCCAGCAACTTTCCAGTTCCTTCTGTTTTGAGCACTGGCCATCCATTTACTACTCGAAAACTCATGAATTTCATCTATCCATCTCCGCCTTTGTCTTCCAGGTTTTCTTCTAGCTCCTCTTGGGTACCATTCTGTTATTTTCTTAGTCCATCTGTCATCATGTCTTCGAGCTATGTGTCCTGCCCAAGACCATTTTAGTTCTTTAGTTTTGATAAGAATGTCCTTTACTTGAGTTTGCTGCCTAATCCATGTGTTTCTCTTCTTATCTAACAGTCTGATTCCCAATATGATTCGTTCCATTCTTCGCTGTGTAGTTCTCAGCTTCTCTTCCATTCTTTTGGTGAGTGCCCAAGTTTCACTTCCATAAGTCATGGTGGGGAGTATACATTGATTCATTATTTTACGTTTCAGACAAACTGGGATATTGCTCTTCAGTATGTGACTATATTTCCTGAATGCTATCCATCCAAAATTTATTCTTCTCTTGACTTCCAGCCATTTATCATTATTACAGCTAATAACTTGTCCCAGATAAGTATATGACTCCACCTTTTCAATTACTGCTCCTTCAATCATTATTTCCCTTTCCGTGGCATACTTGTTCATCATTACTTTTGTTTTAGCCATATTCATCTTGAGTCCAAAATCCTTACTAACTGTGCATAACTGATTAAGATTTTCCTCTAATTCTTTGGGATCGTGGCTTATGACCACAATGTCATCTGCAAATCGTAAATGGTTTAGGTACTCTCTTCACATTGACTCCTTTCTGCGACCAGTCTAATCTTCTGAAAGCTTCCTCAAGGGCAGCAGTAAACAGCTTCGGAGATATTGTGTCTCCTTGTCGAACTCCTTTCTCGATTTTAAATTACCTACTGTCTTTGTCTAGTCTAATAAAGGATGTAGCACTCTCATATATTTTCTTCAAAATCATAATATATGGAGTATCTATGCCTTGTCTTTCCAGTGCCTGAAACATTGCCTTATGCTGTATGGAGTCAAATGCCTTTTCATAATCCACAAATGCCAGCCATAATGGTGTTTTATATTCATTTGCTTTCTCCATTAGCTGTGATATTACGTGAAGGTGATCCATAGTTGAGAATCCTGTCCTAAAGCCAGCTTGCTCTTTCGGTTGATTCTCATCAAGTATTCTTTCTAATCTGTTAGTAATGACCCTTGTGAACAACTTGTAGATATGGGATAACAAGCTAATTGGTCTATAATTTCCAATTTCTGATTTATCTCCTTTCTTATGCAGCAAAACTATGATTGCATTATTCCACTGCTTAAGCATCACACCTTTTCTAATGCACTTTGTGAAGAGCCTTGCCACTTTTTGTGTTATGTCTTTTCCTACCAATTTTAACAACTCTACAGTAACTTCATCTTCCCCCGGGGCTTTCCGATTCTTCATTTTCTTCAATGCATGTTCTACCTCATCAGGAAGAATATCGGGTATGTCGTATGTGTTGCTACTTTGCAATCCATCTTCCCCACTGCTGGTATCATTCCCTCGCTCCTTGTATAATTCTCTATAGTAGTCTTCTGCAATTTGAATTATGCCTTCTCTGCTGTTTATAAGTACACCATCGCTATTCTTCAGTTTCAGTATCATTTGTCTTTCTGTATTACTGCTCATGGCTGCTGATTTAAATCCTTTGTTTTCCCTTAATGCTTGTTCTACGTTTCTTGTGTTAAATCTTCTTATGTCCTCTCTGAGTCTCTTTCTAATGGCTTTGCATAACTGAGTATACTCAATTTTCTCCCTGTCAGTGTTTTTCTTGCTCTTCATTTGTCGTCTTTTGTTCATCACGACAAGTGTTTCTTGACTAATTTTTTCTTCTTTGGATTTCTGTTTCCCTATAGGTTTCTTGGGCTTTATCACTTTCAGAAAGTTGTAATATTCCTCGTCGATGTCTTGGTCCTGAGCAGTCTGCAGAAGCTCAAACTTGTTCTTAAGTTCCAGTACATACTGCTTTTTCTCCTCCTCTGTTATTTCAAAGACCTTTGTATTATTTACTCGAGTCAGTTTTTTCCTTTCATTTCCTACATCTATATCAAGTGTACATCTTACCATTCTGTGATCACTTCCAACATTTACCTTATTCAGGATGGTAACATCATTCACAATATATCTTCTGTTAGTGAGGATGAAGTCGATTTCATTAGTTGTTAATCCATTTGGACTCTTCCATGTCCACTTTCTGTTCACCCTTTTCTTGAAAAAAGTGTTCATTACTGACATTCCTTGAGATTCTGCAAATTCCACAAGTCTTTCACCTCTTTTATTTCTTTCACCAATTCCAAAATTTCCTATAGTTCCTCTTTCTGCGCTGTTTTGCCTTTTTCCAACCTTAGCATTGAATTCCCCCATAATAATAGTGTAGTGGGTTTTCTGCTCATCTACAAGACTCTCAAACCGAACTTATGAACCTTAGGGGGCATAAATTCAAATTAAGAAAAGACAGATGTAGAATAGATGTGGGGAAATTTGCCTTTACCCAGCGGGTGGTTAATTGATGGAACAAACTTCCATCTGTCGTGGAAGTTGATAGGTTGAATAAATTTAAGGAGGAACTGGACAGGCATTTGGAGGGAATGGTGTGATTTTTTTTTTTTTTTTTTTTGGCTGATGCTGCATAAGCTCATACATTTGCTTTCTTGCATCACATGCCACTACTACTATTTCTATTACTATATTAGCTACCCGCTCACGTGAAACGTTTCTGCCCCCAGAACATCTAGATAATACATCCAGTTGGGGTAACAGATAAGAACTCTTGAGGTATGTGCAAGAGTTACTTTGACCAATATTATCAGATAAACGCGTGTCAGTATTACCCACATCCCCCCTAACTAGCAGTTTCCCTGAACCTTTAAGGTATCCTTAATAATACTGGCAAAAACCTTTGCACCACCTTTGTTTAAGTGTTTCCCGTCTCTACAAAACAAATTCCTTCTACCTACAAGTGTGGGCCATGCTGATAGAAATTTCCCCCCTAAAGCCTTGCAGATTCCTTCAAGTCTTGAGTTAATCCACAAGGCTCTTAACATATAACCCTCCTATCGTGTCTGGGCAGAATTGCAGACACATAGACATTATGGCCTAGCTCGCAACATTTCCTCAGCATGGTCCTGCATTTTTCCAACAAATCGTCAGATCGTGTACGTTTAATATCATTAGTCCCCACATGAATAATAATATTCTCTTTACCCCCTTTAAAATCTGACAATCTGTTGGTGACATCATCAATAGTTGCTCCCGGCAGACATACCCTGGTTCTACTTCACCTATCCTTATTACAAAAAATATTCGCCGTTTCCCTGACAATGGAGTCTCCTAATAAAACAATGTCCTTTTTAACCAGAGAAGAGGGTGATAATGGGGCAAATATGCATGGTAAGCATAGTGGCTTGCTGAACAAATTTAGGAATATAAATCCCAGAGCCTTTTCTCTTCCTTGTGCATCTCATTCATTGAATTTAGTTGTAATGGCTGCCAAAGTAACATTTGAAACAGTTAATGTTTTTAACATTGTTCAAGAATTGTACACATTTTTTTCTGCATCCCCTTACATATGGGATATACTAAATCGTAATATCACTAGATTAACACTGAAATCTGTAAGTAATACAAGATGGGAGAGGAGAATAAAAGCAGTGCAACCTCTCAGATTGCAATTAAGTGAAGTCTTGAAAAGTTTGAATGACATAATAGATGATAATCCCAATGACATGAAAACAAAACATACAGCTCAATGTTTGGTAGATCAGGTTGTGTTTTTCAAGTTCATTTGCTCAGTCATTATATGGAAAGATATTGTCAAAAATTTATGTTATAAGTAAAATGTTGCAGTGTCCTCAATCCAACATAAATGAATCTCTTGATGTGTTGAATGAGCTTTTTAAATTTCTAAGTGCAGCCAAATCTGATGAAGCATTTAATAAATATATTAGGGATGCAAAATTTTTAGCTGCAGAAATAAATGTAGTGGCAGAATTTCCAGTTGTAAGGAGTAGAACTAAAGTTCGCCATTTTGATTATGAAAGTCCCAATGAACAAATTATAAATCGAAAAGAAGTGTTTAGAATACAATTTTATCTAACAATTGTTGATACAACCTTAAATTCCATTCAAGAAAGGTTTGAAAATCTAAATAAATGTAATAATGTATTTAAATTTCTTTGTGAATTTGGAGAAATGACTGAAGAGGAAATTAAAAAATCTTGTTTTGATTTAGATGTTTCCCTTCAAATTACGGTAATAAAGGAAGCACAAGTATTAAGGATATTAATGGTCTTCAGCTCTTCAATGAGCTGATAACATATAGAATTTTGAGCAGTGGAATTGCAGACCCATTAAAAAACGACATATATTACAAAAAATAACTTGATGTCATCATTTTCTAATATGAGAATTTTTCTGACGTTACCAGTTAGTGTAGCATCAGGTGAAAGGAGTTTTTCGAAACTCAAGCTTATAAAAAAATATTTAAGAACGTCAATGACTCAAGAAAGGTTTAATGATCTAGGACTGTTAGCTATAGAAAAGGAATTGTGTGAAAATTTTAAAATTATCAGATTTATTGATGAACTGGCAAATAAGAAAGCAAGAAGAGTGCAGTTCTAACATTACGTGTGCATTTCGTTACTTCTGTTTAATATCTTGTACATTTTTGATTTGAATAAAATTAAAATAAATATATCAAATATTTTTATGGATTTTTTTACCCCTGTCAACTATATGGAATTGTCATAAAAACATACTAGTAGGCTCCCATAGGTTGGGTTAGGTTAGGTTATGAATCTACTCACGATCCACATTGATAGGGGCGGCCAAATATCTCTAGCATGCAGTTAACAGCCCAAAACTGGTCCTGAGTAAACCAACTTCCAAAAGGGAAGCATAAGATTTAACAACTGTATGTCTACAAAATTTACACATCACACTCTTCAAAAAACAAGAGAAAGAGCAATAAACTTGATATAAAGAAGTGGAACACATTTAAATGAAGGACTATTTTTGAATTTCCAAACACTGAAGAAACATTTAAAAAGAACAAGAACAATGATTTATTCAAGCCAGAAAAAAGGAACATGAACAGCCTTGTTCATGTTCCATTTGATATCAGTTTGCTTCAACTGTTTTAAATTGCTTGAACGTAATTTGTGACTAAGTTATTCTTTTCAAGAAATTCAATAACGTATCTTTTTTTAAAAACTTCTTTATAACTATAAATTAAATTTGGGCATGAGTCAGTGCCAATCACAAGTGATTGCTTACTGCATTTTTCAATTTCCTAACTTTGAAAAGTGCTCATATGGTTTTATTGGTGCTTCCTTGTTAGAGGCTGTAACTGTTCTACCAGTCAGCTAAACATTTAACCAAAGACAGCCAATAAGCCCAAAATACTTCAAAGCCTTTTAAAACTGTCTATCTGTCTGTATACCATAGCTTACGAGCTATGTTATACGCGCTTACGTCTGCTGACGAGGCTACTAGAGACGGTCGTGTTCAAAGCCGCCAAGTGGATTTTTCTTATTTATTGATTTGAAATTATTGTTTTTCTAAACCTTTTGATTTAAATTTAGTAGTATAACATTATTTTGTGATTTTCTGATTAATTTGGTGTATTTATTCTTTACTCGGCTTTGTAATTGCATAAAAGTATCGGTAAAGGTTTCCACGTGTTTCAACTCCGCTACCGTTCGTAATTTTCCCACCTTTGTGATACGATAGTTATATACCATACTAGATAGCGTTAGTTGAACTTCGTTAGCAGTTAAATTGTACGTTTAAATAAATACATATAACGACTTAGATTACAAACGTAATATAATTAATTATATTTAACTTAATTAATAACATAACATAATTAATTATATTTAACTTAATTAATAACATAACATAATTAATTATAATTAATTAATAAATTAATAGAATCATGACTCAGACCAGAGCAGCAAAGCAAAAGGCTCAAGCTAATGGAAGTGCTGTGGCTCAGAGCAGAACTGAGGGGGGCAGTTGTCCTCTGACTCACAGCCTTATAAAATGCATTGTTTGCTTGATGTTTGCAGAGCAATCGGGTACGGGACATGATACTGCCAAGGGGGATGTCTCTGTGTGTGCGCGATGCAAGGAGTGTATCGATATCAAGCAACAACTCGGCGTTCTTGTGGGCCTATATGAGAGCTTGAAGGACAGGGTGGATGCCCTCGAAGAAACTATATTGAGGGGCCCATCAAGCTCACAGCTGCCCACATCAACGCCAGAGCTTGCACTTGGGCATCGCGTGACACAGAGACAACCCCCAAGGCAGAATGCGCTGGTCCCGAAGGAACTAGTAGTTGTTGGTGACTCTATTGTCAGGGAAACGGGGAACATGCTTTGTAAAAAAGATAGGTGGGACAGGACCAGGGTATGTCTGCCAGGGGCAAAGGTTGATGACGTTGTAGAGCGAATATCATCTTTTAAGGGCACAAAAGGTGATATAGTTGTACACTTTGGCACTAATAATATTAAGAGTAGGAGACCGGCAGAATTACTTAACAAGAAGTACAGGTCACTGTTGAACAAAAGCCGAGAATTAGGGTTGAATTTGAAAGTGTCTGCAATTCTGCCTATGATAGATACAAGTTGATATGCAACCAAGTTACAAAGGAGGTTAGGCAGGCGAAGGCAGATTACGAGAAATCCTTGGCAAGGGATGCAAAGAAAAACAGCAAAGAGTTCTTTACTTATGTAAACTCTGGAATTTGATATTGATGGGCCAACTGTTGATGATCCTGCTCAGGTAGCTAACAAACTAAATGAATATTTTGCATCGACATTCACACATGAGGTGTTACTCAGCAAGGGGAATGCCAGAGGTGTATTCAACTCTAGCAGTAAGCTACAGAATCTTGAAATGACTAGGAGTAAAGTGGAGGAGAAACTGTTGAAGATAAACACAAGAAAGGCACCCGGGGTGGATGGGATCTATCCAGTTATATTAAAGGAGGCAGCAAAGGAAGTAAGCAAACCTTTAGCCACAATTATGAGAGCTTCCTTGGACTCAGAGGAGGTACCCATAGACTGGAAATGTGCAAATGTGACCCCAATTCACAAAGGAGGATCAAAGGCTGACACAAGTAATTATAGACCTGTGAGCTTAACTTCTGTTCCAGGAAAATTAATGGAGGCACTGGTTAAAGAAGCACTGCAGGATCATTTAGACAAGACTTCAGTTATAGCTCAGACACAGCATAGTTTTGGTAAGGGGAAGTCTTGCCTGACCAACTTCATTGGATATTATGATGCAGTCACAAAAGAACTGGATGCAGGGAATAACTCTGATATTATATACTTGGATCTTAGAAAGGCTTTTGATACTGTTGCACATGGAAGACTGCTACACAAATTGGAGCAGTGTGACATTGGAGGCAAATTGCTGCTATGGATAAAGGGGTGGTTGAGGGGGAGAAGACAGAGAGTGGTAATCAATGGACACTGCTCATATTAGTGGAGTCCCTCAGGGCTCAGTGTTGGGTCCATTATTGTTTTCTGTATTTATAAATGATATTGATGATGGTATATCAAGCTTAATGTCCAAGTTTGCAGATGATACAAAGGTTGGCAGGGTTGTCAAGGACACTACTGACACTATGCTGCTGCAACAGGATCTGGAAAGGTTGAACAGATGGGCTGAGAGGTGGCAAATGAAGTTTAACATTGACAAATGTAAAGTACTACACATGGGAAACAGCAACCCCAGAGCAACTTATCAACCCTGTGGTACTACACTGACAGTGGTAGAGAATGAAAGGGACTTGGGGGTGGTTGTGCAGGCAGATATGAAGTTCTCTGAGCAGTGCAGACAGGCTGCAAGAGTAGCTCATGGAGTATTGTCAATGATATACAGGAATTTTTCCAGCAGGGACAAGGAGGTGATTATTCCATTGTATACGGCAATGGTCAGTCCACACCTAGAGTACTGTATACAGGTCTGGAGGCCTCATTTCAAGAAGGATGTAGAGCTGCTGGAACGAGTACAGAGAACGGCAACAAGATTAGTGAATGGAACAAAGGGGTGCTCTTACGAAGAAAGGCTGAAGTTTTGCAAATTACTTGCATCAAATGCAAGAAAGCAAGCTTATTCAGCATCAGCCAAAAAAAAAAAAAAAACGCACACCACTCCCATTTCACCCCTCCGTTCGTTCGAAATACCTGTCCAGTTGAGCTTTAAATTTGTTTAGGCTATCAACTTCAACAACAAGTGATGGAAGTCGGTTCCACCAACCAACCAGCCACTGGCCAAAGGCAAATTTCCGCACATCTATCCAACATCCGTCCTTCCTCAGTTTGAATTTATGCCCTCTGAGGTGATTATTCTGAGAAAGATGAAGAATCCCATTGGCATTGAGCATGCTCAAACCATTCAAAGCCTTATACACCTCTATCAGATCACCTCGCCGGTGCCTAGTCTCCAGACTCTGTAATTTGCAAAACTTAAGCCTTTCTTCGTAAGAGCAACCCTTTGTTCCATTCACTAATCTTGTTGCCCTTCTCTGTACCCGTTCCAGCAGCTCTACATCCTTCTTGAAATGAGGCCTCCAGACCTGTATACAGTACTCAAGATGTGGCCTAACCATTGCCTTATACAAGGGAATAATCACCTCCTTATCCCTGCTAGAAAAATTCCTGTATATCATTGACAAGACACCATGAGCTACTCTTGCAGCTCGTCTGCACTGCTCAGAGAACTTCATATCTGCCTGCACAATTACCCCCAGGTCCTTTTCATTCTCCACCACTGTCAGTGTAGTACCGCAGAGTTGATACGTTGCTCTGGGGTTACTGTTTCCCATATGTAGTACTTTACATTTGTCAATGTTAAACTTCATTTGCCACCTCTCAGCCCATCTGTTCAACCTTTCCAGATCCTGTTGCAGCAGCATTGCGTCAATAGTGTCCTTAACAACCCTGCCAACCTTTGTATCATCTGCAAACTTGGACATTAAACTTGATATCCCATCATCAATACCATTCATAAACACCGAAAACAACAACGGACCCAACACTGAACCCTGAGGAACTCCACTAATAACATTAGTCCACGTTGAGCAGTGTCCATTGATTACCACTCTCTGTCTTCTGCCACTCAACCATCCCCTTATCCATAGCAGCAATTTGCCTCCAATGCCACACTGCTCCAATTTGTGCAGCAGTCTTCCATGTGCAACAGTATCAAAAGCCATTCTAAGATCCAAATATATAATATCAAAGTTATTCCCTGCATCCAGTTCTTTTGTGACTACATCAGAGTATCCAATCAAATTGGTCAGGCAAGACCTGCCCTTAACAAAACCATGCTGTGCCTGAGCTATAACTCAATTCCTGTCTAGATGATCCTGCAGTGCTTCTTTAACCAGTGCCTCCATCAATTCACCTGGAACAGAAGTTAAACTAACAGGTCTATAATTACTTGTGTCAGCCTTTGATCCTCCTTTGTGAATTGGGGTTACATTTGCACATCTCCAGTCTATGGGTACCTCCCCTGAGTCCAAAGAAGCTCTCATAATTATGGCTAGGGGTTTGCTTACTTCCTTTGCTGCCTCCTTTAATATAACTGGATAGATCCCATCCACCCCAGGTGCCTTTTTTATGTTTATCCTCAACAATCTCTCCTCCACTTTCCTCTCAGTTATTACAAAATCATCCAGCTCACTGTCAATGTTTACTTTACCTTAGACATTCCACTTCCTGAATAACTCCTCATGCGTGAATGTAGATGCAAAATACTCGTTTAGATTGTTAGCCACCTGAGCAGGATCCTCAACTGTTGAACCATCAATATCCAGTGGACCAATCTGATTCATCCCTTTCCTTCTTGAGTTTAAATATGTAAAGAACTCTTTTCTGTTTTTCTTTGCATCCTTTGCCAAGGATTTTTCGTAGTCTGCCTTTGCCTGCCTAATCTCATTTGTGACTTGGTTACAGACCAACTTATATCTATCATAGGCTTCCATGTCACCCATTAATTTGTATGTATCCCATGCATTTTTCTTCTCTGCCACATGTCTCATTAGTTCATCTGACAACCATTTAGGCCTAAACCTTGTACAATATTTCTTAGTTGGTATGTAAAGCCTGGTAGCCTCCAAGATTAGTTCCTTGAATGCTTCCCATTTTGAGTTTGCTGTTGGTAACATCATCAGTTGGTCCCACTGTATAGAATTTAAATACTGTCTCAGACCATCATAGTCGCCTTTACGAAAACAAAAACCCTTTCCTTTACCTCTGATGGTAGTTACCTCCTTGAGTAAATCCCACTTCAACACACTGTGATCACTGCCACCTAGTGGTTCATTTATCTGCAGATTCTTGATGCATGAAGAATCACTACTGATAATCAGATCAAGAGTACTGCTCCCTCTTGTTGCCTCACGAACATGCTGATGTAGAAAACAATCATCCAATAAATCCACAAAAGCCTTGTTAGTGTGCGAGTGACCAACCCACAAATTCCAGTCAATATCTGGGAAATTAAAATCCCCCATTATAAGACTCTCTGATTTACTGGCCCACTCTATTTCCCTGTACAATATATTATTATACTCATCAGAGTCATTAGGCCTATAGCACACTCCTACTCTCAATTTTGATTTCCCTATGCTTATGTCACACCAAACTGACTCGACACTGCCCTGTCCATCGATGTCGACTGGCTTCACTTCCTTGGACTTTATGTGTTTCTTAATTAATAGCATAACCCCTCCTCCCCTCCTGTCCTGTCTATCCTTTCTATACACATTGTATTCCCCAAATTCCAGTTCCGCATTACTTATATCTGTGTGACACCACGTCTCTGATATCCCAACAATATCTGCCTTTGATGTTTTGAGCAATACCTCAAATTCATCAAATTTATTTACCAATCTCCTAGCATTGGTGTACACGCAGGTATACATGCACCTGTTTCTATTCTTAGCTACCCTAACACAACCCATGTGTTAACTTGTACCGCAATGACCCCCAGCAGTCTCTGAAATATCCTGCATCTTGTTTTTCAGGCTTCTGCTCATTTCAATAGAAGCAGTGCAAGAATCACTTCCACCTCTGCCAGTGGCTACTGTTAATCTATTAGTCCTTGTATCCCCCAACTAGCAGTTTTCCGACCCACCTAACACTGCCTCGACAGCATCAGCAAAAATTCTTGCACCCTTTCTATTTAAGTGTATCCCATCCCTGTAGAAGCAATCTCTCCTGTTAACAAGTACAGTCCAGGCTGAAAAAAATTCTACCCCTTGAGCCTTGCACAATCTTTCCAGGGCCGAATTGATCGACAAGGCTCTCATCATATACTCCCTCCTATCATGTCTGGGCAGAATTGCAGACACTTTCAAATTCAACCCTAATTCACGGCTTTTTTTCAACAGTGACCTGTACTTGCTAAGTAATTCCGCCGGTCTCCTACTCTTAATATCATTAGTTCCAACGTGTACAACTATATCACCTTTTGTGCCCTTAAAAGATGATATCCGCTCTACAACATCATCAACCTTTGCCCCTGGCAGACATACCCTGGTCCTGTTCCACCTATCTTTTTTACAAAGCATGTTCCCCATTTCCCTGACAATAGAGTCACCAACAACTACTAGTTCCTGTGGGACCAGCGCATTCTGCCTAGGGGGCTGCCTCTGTGTTGCCTGATGACCAAGTGCAAGCTCTGGCGTTGATGTGGGCAGCTGAGAGCTTGATGGGCCCCTCAATTTATTTCCTTCGAGGGCATCCACCCTGTCCTTCAAGCTCTCATAAAGGCCCTTAACAACGCTGAGTTGTCGCCTGATTTCCTTGCACTCCTTACATCATGCACACACAAAGACATCCCCCTTGGCAGTATCATGTCCCGTACCCGACTGCTCCGCAAACATCAAGCGAACAGTGCATTTTAAAAGACTGTGATTCAAAGGGCAACTGCCCTCCTCAGTTCTCCCCTGAACCACAGCACTCCCATTAGCTTGAGCCTTTTGCTTTGCTGCTCTGGTCAGAGTCATGATTCTGATTTAATTCAATAAAATTTCAAAACAAAAATTAAATCCTTAAGTTATATCCCAAAACAGTTATGTTATATATATATTTTTTTCGGTATCTAGGGTTTTCTACGAGTTCCCTTTATACAACTTCTGTATCATGTGTACCACTATAGTTATGTATTAATTATTTGTTATACGATTAAGTCGTTATATATATATATAGAGTTAAATATACAATTTAATTGACAATAAAGTTTATCAAGATTAATAGATTTACTGATTAATTGACAATAGTGCATAATATTATATTATGTACTATACTACATAATGCATAGTGCATAATATTATATTATGCACTATACTACACTAAGCTTATGCTATCGTGTAAAAATGGCGGGAATTCTCGAACGGTACTTGTACGGACTCGTAAGTATTGATTAGCTTCCAAATCTCGCTATCTCAATTTAGAATAAACTAAGGATCCTGACTAGGTCTATAATCTACTTATAGAAGATAATTTGATATAACAATTGGTTAATAAATCGACTAAATTTGGTTAAAAAAAAGACCTCTCGTTCAATTTGTAACACGTGGATTTTATACCGTTACCGATACTAAGTAATACCTACAAAATCTCTGTCTAAGTTAAACTTTAAACTAAGTATAGTAACTAGGAATATAAAGCTACTCTAGAAAATAAGTTAATATGACAATTTAAGCTAATAAATCAGAAAATAAATCAGGAAAAACTTCTCTGTTCCAAGAGCTTCCAGGAGCTGCGTCCGCACAGGCTCAGACATAATGCTAATGCTAATGCTTAGAAGTACCAAATGAAAGGTATATAATGTCTATCACAGCAGGAAGCCAGAGACTCAATATTCATCCTCTTTCAGTAAAAGGCATGAAGTCCTCTTTTCAGCACACAAATTAATCAAATGATAAACACAAATTAAGAAAATGACCACCTATTACTAACAAGTGCTAAATCTCTTCTAATCTCTTTTAATGTCCACCATAACAGCACATTATCAACAAAAGTGTCAGATAGTTTTCTAAGGAAATCCTGCATGCTTTCAGGTTGGTCAGAAGAATCTGTCCAATACCATGTCCTGTAGAGCCAACTTAGCATTAGAATTAGTAGAGGCATATGATGCAAGAAAGCAAGCTTATGCAGCATCAGCCAAAAAAAAAAAAAAAAAACCCTTCCAATTTAAGGCTCAGCTGGACAGGTATTTCGTTCGAAATACCTGTCCAGCTGAGCCTTAAATTTATTTAGGCTATCAACTTCCACAACAAGGGATGGAAGTCTGTTCCACCAACCAACTACCCGCTGGCTAAAAGCAAATTTCCGCACATCTATCCTACATCTGTCTTTCCTCAATTTGAATTTATGCCCGCTCAGGTAATTATTCTGAGCAAGAGGCAGTATTCCATCAGCATTGAGCATGCTCAAACCATTCAAGGCTTTATACACCTCTATCAGATCACCTCTCCAGTGCCTAGTCTCCAGACACTGTAATTTGCAAAACTTAAGCCTTTCTTCATAAGAGCAACCCTTCGTTCCGTTCACTAACCTTGTTGCCCTTCTCTGTACTCATTCCAGCAGCTCTACATCCTCCTTGAAATGAGGCCTCCAGACCTATATACAGTACTCAAGATGCGGCCTGACCATTGTCTTATACAAGGGAATAATCACCTCCCTATCCCTGCTAGAAAAATTCCTATATATCATCGACAGTACACCATGAGCTACTCTTGCAGCCTGTCTGCACTGCTCAGAAAACTTCATATCTGCCTGCACAACCACCCCCAGGTCCCTTTCATTCTCTACAACTGTCAGTGTAGTACCACAGAGTTGATACGTTGCTCTGGTGTTGCTGTTTCCCATATGTAGTACTTTACATTTGTCAATGTTAAACTTCATTTGCCACCTCTCAGCCCATCTGCTCAACCTTTCCAGATCCTGTTGCAGCAGCATAGCGTCAGTAGCGTCCTTAGCAACCCTGCCAACCTTTGTATCGTCTGCAAACTTGGACATTAAGCTTGAAATACCACCATCAATATTATTTATAAATACAGAAAACAACAATGGACCCAACACTGAACCCCTGGGGACTCCACTAATAACATTAGTCCACGATGAGCAGTGTCCATTAATTACCACTCTCTGTCTTCTGCCACTCAACCATCCCTTTATCCATAGCAACAATTTGCCACCCATGCCACACTGTTCCAATTTGTGCAGCAGTCTTCCATGTGCAACAGTATCAAAAGCCTTTCTAAGATCCAAATATATAATATCAAAGTTATTCCCTGCATCCAATTCTTTTGTGACTACATCATAGTATCCAATCAAATTGGTCAGGCAAGACCTTCCCTTAACAAAACCATGCTGTGTCTGAGCTATAACTGAATTCTTGTCAAGATGATCCTGCAGTGCTTCTTTAACCAGTGCTTCCATTAATTTTCCTGGAACAGAAGTTAAACTCACAGGTCTATAATTACTTGTGTCAGCCTTTGATCGTCCTTTGTGAATTGGGGTTACATTTGCACCCGTCCTATCTGTGGTTACCTTCCCTGAGTCCAAGGAAGCTCTCATAATTATGGCTAACGGATTGCTTACTTCCTTTGCTGCCTCCTTTAATATAACTGGATAGATCCAATCCACCCCAGGTGCCTTTCTTGTATTTATCTTCAACAATTTCTCCTCCACTTTACTCTCAATTATTACAAGATCATCTAGCTCACTGCCAGTGTTTACTTCATCTATGGCATTCCCCTTCCTGAATAACTCCTCATGTGTGAATTTAGATGCAAAATATTGATTTAGTTTGTTAGCTACCTGCGCAGGATCATGAACAATTGAACCATCAATATCAAGTGGACCAATCTGATTCATCCCCTTCCTTCTAGAGTTTACATAAGTAAAGAACTCCTTGCTGTTTTTCTTTGCATCCCTTGCCAAAGATTTCTTGTAATCTGCCTTCACCTGCTTAACCTCCTTTGTAACTTGGTTACTGATCAACTTATATCTATCATAGGCTTCTGTGTCACATGTTAATTTGTATGTATCCCATGCATTTTTCTTCTCTGCCATATTAACTTCCAACACCTTCAAACCTTTCAAACCTTTTGGTTAGTTTAAATATTAAAAATAGGCAAAAATTGATTTCTTTTAACATTAACCCCAGGGGCTCACATTTGGTGAGTATGGGCTTGGCACACCTAGGGTCCTGAGCTGGATATCTTCATTCTTCTCTTTCTTCTACTTTTGACACTCTCTCTCTCTCTCTCTCTCTCTCTCTCTCAGGGTAACTCGGGGAATTTTTTTTTTGGCTGGTGCAGCATAAGCTTCCTTGCACCATGTAGCTAATAATAATAATAATAATAATAATAATAATCTGATTATAAAATAAATAAATTTACTGTAATAAGTCGATATTAATTTTTTTTGTATAACTAAAGTATTATATTAAGAAACAACCATTTTTTTATATTTAAAAAATTAAAATATAAACGGAATTCGGGATCTCTACATTCTCAGGCCCCGGGTAGCCACCCGGTTTGCCCGTACCTAGGTACGGCACTGATTAGATGAACGCTATTTATTCATAGATGCCTCAAAATTAAGTTTAAAAGCAGTTTTGCTTCATAATGGCAACGAATTTCCATCAGTTCTTGTGTTTAATTCAGTTGGACTTAAGGAAAGTCAAGAAAGCATATCTAAAGTTGTTGGTGTTGTTGGTTTAGGGATTTATTAGGCGTATCGGCAACTATGGCCATAGTGTGTCATATCTAAAGTTCTACACGCTATAAAATACCAGGACTATGGTTGGAACATATGCTGTGATCTTAAGGTTATTGGTTTGCTTGTTGGTTTGCAAAGGGGAGGGTTCACAAAATGTTGTTTTTTGTGTTTGTGGGACAGCCGTATGACAGAAGAACATTATGTTGTGCAAAACTGGGATGAGTTCATACCAAGACAATGTAATGTAAAATATATTCTTTGAGTGCAATCAAACAAGGTTCTTCTCCCACCCCTGCACATCAAACTTGTATTGATGAAAAATTTCATAAAGGGACTAGATAAAGAAGGTAATGGATCTGCATACTTGAGAAGTGTGTTTCCTAATTTAACATATGCAAATCTTAAGGAAGGAATTATCGTAGGACCCCAAATTAGAAAACTCCTGAAAGATGATGTGTTTGAAACCCAGTTAAAGGAAGCTGAACTGGCAGCTTGGCGATGATTTAAGGTGGTAGGTAGTATGTGGTTTTTTAGGTAATAGGAAAGAAGAAAACTATGAAACGTTGGTGTCTAATTTACTGGAGCGCTACAAAAGCATGGGCTGTTGAATATCATTGAAAATTCATTTTCTTTATTCCCATCTCGAATTTTTCCCAGAAAATCTGGGACATGTGAGTGATGGACAAACATTTCTAAGGACAATTACAGGTATGCTGATTATATATTATTGAAATATAACTATTTCACTATGATTTTCCGAAGTTAAATCAGTTATAAAAACATATAATATTTTTTTACACTTGTATTACAAACTTGAATTATACACCGATGAGCCAAAATATTATGACCACCTACCTAATATGATGTTGGTTCTCCACGTGCAGCCAAAACAGCTCATACTCGGCGAAGCACAGACACTACAAGATATCTAAATGTGTCTTATGGTATCTGGTACCAACACGTAATCAGCAGATCCTTTAACTCTTGTAAGGTCCATGGTTGGGACTCCGCAGAGCAGCGTTGCTGTTCCAATACAAAACACAGATGCTCGATGGGATTGATGTCTGAGGAATTTGGAGGCCAGGGCAATATCTGGAAATCTTCTTCATGTTTCGAGAACCGGTCTCAAACAATACGGGCGGTGTGGCATGGCACATTATCCTGCTGAAAGACGGCACCGCCAGAGGGAAAGACTGTTGTCATGAAAGGGTGTACATGGTCAGCAATGATGTTTAGGTAGGTGGTAGATGTCAGAGTGCCTGGCATATGGATGATAGACCAAGGTTATCCCAGCAGAACATCGCCCAAAGCATGACACCGCTACCATCGGCTTGTTTTTGTTCCATGGTGCATCCAGGCACCATCACTTCCCCAGATAAATGATGCACACGTACTTAGCAGTCCACATAGTGCAACAGGAAATGCGATTCATCGGACCCAATGACCTTCTTCCAATCACTCAAGGTCCAGTTTTGATACTCACATGCCCATTGTAGGCACTGTCGCTGTTGAACCGTGGTTAGCACGGGCTCTCACAATGGCCTGCGGCTACACAGCCCCATTTTCAGCAGGGTTTAATATACTGTCTGTTGTGACACATTGCTCCCATCACCAGCATTCTAATTACGGGCTAGTTGCACCATAGACGCCCTTCTATTGCCACGTACCATCCAGGAGAGCCTTCGCTCACCTCGAGCATCAATCAGCCATGGTCTTCCAAAACCTTGCCAGCAGTTTGTGGGTTTTCCCTCCTCAGACCACTTTTGGTAGATACTAACCACGGCTGACTGTGAGCATCCCACCAGCCATGCCGTTTCGGATATGCTCTGACCTAGTTGTCTGGCCATTACAATTGGCCTTTGTCAAACTCGCTTAAGTCCACTGCTTTTTCCCCCTGAAGAACAAGAGTAACACTGATTAACGGAGCTCAGTATTAGGTGTTTTTTATACTATGTTCCAACCCCCGCCGTAGTTCACCTGCAGTTGCTTTGATTTGCATAACAACTCACTGATCATAATGTTTTGGCTTATCGGTGTATACTATTAGACTAATAAGTTGTGCTAAATTTTGGTTCTTAAAGCGACTGAGTCTAAAATCCAGATTTCCCTACACCAAATCAAAAATAGAATTACTATTCAATGTATCCTTAATTACTATTCAATGTATCCTTAATTACTATTCAATGTATCCTTAATTACTATCCAATGTCCCGACTCACACATGTGCCGTAGTTCCTGCAGTTGCTTCAATATGTATAATGACTCACTGGTCATGTTTTGGCTCATCAGTGTATGTATATATCCCCTTTATTTTAACATTAAATGTTGGTACATCACTTTGATATAGACATGATGGTGATTTTTGGAATAAGCGAGTTTATTTCCTCCAGAATCACATATTTTCATTGAGGAGGTATGACAAAAAATATTTTTTGTTGGTTCATGTTATTTTTTAAAATTCCTGGTTTCTCAATGATGAGGTACCAATTAGCATTCAAAAATAGCCATCTGGGAAGCAGTGGAAATAACCTTATTTAGTCACCTTGCAATAGCCTGGTTAATTATTTGGTGTTTATTATCAGATCTTGAATATTTCCCATAATCATTTTCCCATCGTATAAATTTATGTATTAGCTTCACTGTGCTTCAAATTCTGTCAAAACTACAATCAAAAGAAAAAAAAAATGAATTTTGTATTTACCTTTTTATTCAGGGCCACTCCATCTTCACAGTCCAAAACAGCACAGTCCACATTTAATGAAGATATTTTCTTTAGTTTTCTCTCATCATGGCCAGGAACATAAAGAACTGCTCTTCGTGGAGTGTATTTTACATGAGCATGTGAGGAAGGAACTGTTGCTATTGACTGATGAGAAAAACGAATTTGTGGTTTTGTAATTCCATACAAAAAATACCTTGTAGCATTACCTGCTTTTAAAGTTGCCATGGCCACTATACACTCTATATCTGAAAGGCAATAATATTTTGTAAAAATAAATAAATATATAAATCATTTTATGGAACTGAATATGTTATTCAATGGAAATTAAGTGAAATAATTCAAACTACTTAGAAAATATTGAAATACAACCTGTTACTTATGGATCTCTTTCAAAATGGAGAAGTACGGGGGAGATAGAAAAAAATTAAAAAGGGAATAAGAATGGTTGTGATAAATGCTTTTTAGCCAGATACAAAATATTTAAGTATGATGTAATCAGCAAATATAAATGTACCAATAATATTTCGGAATTTAAGACAAATAAAAATACTGGTGAAAGAATCTAGGTGAAGGTGGCTTGACACCTCCAACCACTTATTTGGGGGGGGGGAGGCAGGTGCGTATACCAATAATCAGAACAGGCACAAACCACTACATATAATGGTACTGTGTATTTATTTTACTATCCAGCTTATCAAACACTCTTTCCAGGATTCTATGCAATTTTTTTTTTTTTTTTTTTTTTTTTTTTTGGTAGTTGTTGGCGCATCAGCTTCTGTGCCCATAATGCACCTCCCAAGGTTTTTGCAGTACTTTGATTCAAGCCCGAGGCAGGATTCAAACCTGCGACCTTTGGGTTGCCAGGCAGGCACTTTACCCACACAGCTAGCCCGGTCGGCTTCTATGCAATACACCAAATTCACTGCATGCACCTTTCTGGATGTAAACCTAACACTTTCACTGTCGATGCCACAATATAACAGCCTCAGTTTTAATCCTGACACACTGAAAATGCCACTTGGCACTTTCTCTATAATCACTATTTACATGGCAACATCAATATGGCAATATCAATTCTGCTGTAACAGACTAAGATTGTTTCTTGTTAGATATGTTAAAGTTACAGAAAAATAATTTATCATTTACAGCAAGAATATTTTTTGTAAAAATTTATAGCATTTATAAGGGAATATTATTGTCGAAAATTTGCTATTAGTGTTTCTCACACATCACCTGTGATGTGTGAGAAACACTAATAGCAAATATTGATCTGCCAACACTTGTCAAATAGTGCCTGTTACTAATTTTTTTTGCAATGACTGTGGGCAGACTGAAACAGGATGATAGGAAGAAAAATCACAGAGTGCTTTGGCTTCCTCTGGTGACATGCTGAGATAATAAGTATACACTGGTGTTCAAAGAAAGTGCACCACCTAGGAATTTCACATTTCTAACCCAAACAAAAGATATTTATTCATAGTTAAGGCAAAGCTAAATAATATTTGACAGGTGCTCTCAAAATATTCCAAAATGAGCATTTGCAACCTTTATACAACAGTTTTGGTAAACACGACAATTATAGCTGAAATTTATCAGAAGCCCTCAATTTCCTTCAGTTTATCATTTTAAATGGAAAACAAAATGAAAAGTTCACCAGATGCAAACTAATATTTAGTTTAACTGCCTCTGGCCCTGATGACAGCAGCACACTGTTGAGGCATTGACAAGATCAGTTACTGAAGATAATCATGTTTGGAAATTCATGTTTGGAACCACAAACTGATAGTTTGTGGTTTCAAACATAAATTATGGTTTCCTGAAGTTCATGAAGGGTCTTTGGTTTCTTTCTGGCAACTGCAGATTCCACACGATGCCAACTTACACTTTTTGCCCGATGACAAGGAGCAGAGTTGTCCTGAAAAATGCAGTTACTTGGCAGGTTGAAATGGTCTCTAATGGTTGGCAGCAATTTGCCTTCCAATATAGCCAGGTATCCACTGGCATTTATGGAATCTTTTATAAACTGCAGGTGACCTACTCTGCGATACAAAATGCACCCCCATATCATTTGGCTGGTAGGGAATTTCGCTGTAGACACCATACAGTCTGGATGGTATTCTTCACCACATCTACGGCGAATCGTTTGTCTCCCATCTGAGCCATGCAGGTTGAATTTCTTCTCATCTGAGAAAATAACTGACTTCCACTGCTCGGGGGGGGGATTCATTTGACATGCTCCTTACACCAAATTAATCGAGCCTTTTTCATTTTTTGTGTGAGGAGGGGCTTTTTCTTAGGATGACAGGCTACAAGTCCATTTTTGAAGAGGCATCTTCTGACTGTTACTGCACTTGTTACATATCATTAGGCTGGAAACAAAGAAGGAAAATATCCAAACAGCTCAACTAAGGCTATCAATATATTTATTCATAAATGTGAACAAAATTAGTTTTGTTTTCCTTGGGAACCTTTCCTTTCCAGTCATATCCTGTTACTTGTTAGTAGATAACAGGGTGCCTCAAGTACGTAATATAGCATTATGATTAGCAATACAATACACATATTCCCAAACAGTGGCATTGTAAGAATACTATATACAGCAGCAAAATGTTAATAACATTTATCCTGCAGTCAATACCTACACCTGAATTAAAATGAATAGTATGACATATAAATTCCATTGTTCAGACTGTGTAATATTAGCAAGCCAACATAATGAACACAAAATAATATAAGAAAATATTATGGGAGATGGATGCCGAAATGTACGAGTGCAGAGCTGTCCGGTCAAATAGAGCAGAAAAAATGCATGGGTTAGTTACAGAGTGACGAAAAATACTGACAACTGCATCAGCTACAAGTTGATCTGTAACACTACCACAAATAACTTTAGGGAGGCAAAGGCTGAGTATGAAAAAGAACTGGCTAAGAGAGCAAAGGATGGAGACAAGGAATTTTTCATATTTATGAATACAACGAAGAAGAATGCAAATCAGATCAGACCCCTGTGCATGGGTGTGGGAAAGTCTTAGATAACCCGGCTGACACTACAGATGAATGGATAGGTATTTTGCACCTGTCTTTACTGCAGAAAGACCCTTCATGGTGAGAAGAGACCGTGCAAGTAAAGCTGAGCCATATGAAATTAGTGATGTTGTACTTACAGATGATTGTTTATTAGAAAAACTTTTGAGCATAGAGGCAAGTAAGGCTCCCAGGTTTGATGGTATATACTCCGTAGCAGGAGTGCAGTAGCACATGCTCTTGACTGCTAAATACGGTTGATCTGCCAACCCGCACTGGACCAGCGTGGCAGATTATGATCCATTTCCCTCAACATGAATTACTGAGGAGGCTTCCATCCTGCAGTGAGTTGATATTGGTTGCAGTTTACCTTTTTTTTTTTTACCCTGTAGTTTTGAGGGAGAGTGGGAGGGAGTGTATTGAACCATTGAGGCTAATTATGAGAGCATTTTTGGACTCATGGGAGATTCCTTTGAACTGGAGAAGTGCCAATGTATCACCAATACATAACAATGATTCTAAGAGTGAAGTTGGTATATAAAGACCAGTTAGTCTGACTTCAGTGGTAGGGAAAATCTTAGAAGCAGTGATTAAGAGTTATTTGTTGTTGTTATTTGGTTTTTAGGAGCATTAGCAACTAAGGCCATATTGCTCTGGGATATGTGGTGGTCATTCCCTGACCTTTCCACATCCTCCATATTTGGTGGTCATGGGCTAGTGATTAAGAGTGAAATCCAGCAATTTAGACATATACCCCAGGGGCTTACATCTGGTGAGTATGGGCTTGGCACATCCAGGGTCCTGAGCTGGATATCATCATTCTTCTCTTTCTTGGTGATTCCTTTCTCTTTCTTTCTCTCTCTCTCTCTCTCTCAAGGTAACTTGGAAATTTTTTTTTTGGCTGGTGCAGAATAAGCTCAGGCTTCCTTGCACTATATGGCTAATAATAATAATAATACTAGAGGGCTTCGCCCCCTGCTCGCTTTGTTTGCCCGCCCCCGCACATGCTTTTCTACATAAAATATAGAGATATATTGAGTAAGTCAAATCTTTTCTACATAAAAGACACACCTGTCGAAACGAACTGGTTGATATCTAATCAGGAAATGACCTATGTAATTATTTACCTGTGCATTTGTAGTGCGCTGCATTCTCAAGATCAAATAAATATCACAGTAAAACTCCAGAATGGTGTACACCCTCCAACATGGCAGTAAGCAAAACAGTGGGAAAGCAGTGATTGACAAGTTGTGACTCCCACATTTCGACAAACAGACAGGAACAAAGCAGTGATTGGCAGGTGCCACTGCTTTCTTCACCCATCCTAGGTTGTTTTTCCCCATAATCGGGAACACATTTTCCCATTTTAAAACAGCGGGATGAAGGAATATACACCCTACTTAAGCTAAGCCTCCCCGCCTCGACGACACAAAACAATCAGAAAAGGGAGATACCTTCACCTGTAAATTATCGCCATATTCCTCGCTTTCATCGAACTACTTGCCGATGTATACTATAACTGGACTTCAGCCAATATTACTAGGTAATTATTTACCTGCATTTACATAGATCACTTAGGAAAAGGCTTCCAAAATAAAAAAGGTTCCATAATACACAAGGAGTATTGTTGCATCCGAAAGAGTAGGACTAAAATATTTAACTGAAATATTTACAAACTATACAAATATTTAAAATATTTACAAAATAATAAACTATTTACAAATACTGTATATAATATTCATTAATACACAAAAAACATTATAATGGAACATCAAATGTTAGAGGATCACATGAACAAGGTTGGTGAACGTTATGGAGGCAGTTGTCAATAATTAATGTGATGTAATTGCCTCGCCCTCTTCTCCCATTCGCTCGAATAACTATCACTAGGAGGAAAACGTTTTTAATGTACTGATAGATATGGCATTCTCAGTTTGACTCAGTTGCTCACGAGAATTTATTGTATAAACTGGAACAGGTTGGAATTACTGGAAAGATAAGATGGATTTCTCAGTGGCTGCAAGAAAGAAAGCAGAGAGTTGTGATTAATGGATATTCTTCAGATTGATATAATACCAGGAGTGGGATCCCTCAAGATTTGATTCTTGGACCACTGTTGTTTCTGATTTTTATAAACGATATCAACGAAGGGATAGAAGACGTAATGTAAAAATTTGCAGATAATGTAAAGCTTGGTAGTCATTAACGACCAGTGGCAAGCAGCACTCCTTCAGGATGACTTAAACAGACTACAAAAATGGTCAGAAAAGTGGCAGCTATGTTTTAATACAGCAAAGTCTTATACTAGGGAAATAGCAACTCCATAATAAAATATACACTTGCTGGGGTTGAATGAAAAACAGTAGAGGAAGAAAGGTATCTGGGTAGAAATAGGGAACTCATAACCCCTCTGTATAATGCAATTGTAAGGGCCACAGGTGGAATACTTGTATGGAGATATCTTCTGAAAAAAGACATCAAACTTCTTGAAAAGGTCCAAAGATGGGCAACTTGCATGGTGAGATCAGCAAAAGTGTGACCATACAAGGAAAGACTCCGATTATGTGGGCTACAGAGCTTGGCAACCAGGCACCCTCAGATGTGATCTGATTGTGGTTTATAAGGCTCTGCGAGGGGGTTAGTAAAATGAATGGAGGTGGATTTTCACTGTTATGAAAAACAGTAGAGAAACAATTAACAGAAACAATTAACAGAAGCAAGGGCCATAATTCAAATACAGGGGAAGAGGTTTCAACTAGATTGTAGGAAGTTTTCTTTTTGCCAGTGAGTCATTTGCTAGAGGAAATTGCCTTAGCAAGTAGTTGAGGCTGACATTTTGAATGAATTAAAAGACTAACTGATTATCTATGTGAGGAGGGAAGCACATAATTTGTATTTTCTTATGTATTCTCTTTATCTTTTTTTTTTTTTTTTTTGCAGCCAGTGCTGCAAAAGCATGTGGCTTCCTCGTACTATATAGCAAATACTATTACAATAAGTACAGAGCAAGTTGCAAGTTGGGTTTAAATTTGAATGTGTCTGCAATTCTGCCCAGACACAATAGGAGAGAGTACATGACAAGAGCCTTATCAATCAGTTTGGTCCTTGAAAGATTGTGCAAGGCTCATGGGTAAAAATTTTTCTCAGTGTGATCTATGCTTAGTACAAAGAACAACTGTACAGAGAAATAGAGTGGGCCAGTAAATTGGAATGCCATATAATGGGGGATTTTAACTTTTCAGATATTGACTGGAACTTGTGGGTTGGTCACTCACATGCTAACTTTAGTGCATTTATTAGATGACTGTTTTCTACAGCAGCACATAGAGAGGCAACAAGAGAGAGCAATACTCTTGGATATGAGTATTGTTCTCTCTCTTTTTGGCTCTCATGGCATTAAGAATATGCAGATAAAAGAACCACTAGGTGGCAGTGATGAGTATATTGATGTGGGATTCACTTACAGACGTAACTTAGCATCAATGGTAAAGGGAAAGGTTTTTCTTATGTAAAGGAGAGTACAGTGGTTTCAGACAGTTCTTAATTTCTATACAGTGGGAACAACTAAGATGTTACCATCAAATACTAAAAGGAAAGCATTTGGAGAAATAATCATAGAAGCTAGTAAGCCTTTCATATCAACTAAGAAATACCATTCAAGGCTTAGATCTAAATAGATGTCAGATGAACTACTGAGAAAAATGGCAGAGGAAAAATTAATGAGATGCATATAAATTATCAGTTAACACAGAAGCCTACTGTAGATATAAAGTAGTCTGCAATCAAATCACAAAGAAACATATGCAAGCCACAGCAGACTACAAGAAATCTCTGGCAAAGAATGCCAAGAAAAGCAGAAGATTTCTTTAATTATATTTACAGTACAAGGAAGAGGTTGAATCATACTGGTCCACCTGATATTGATGGTTCAACTGTTGATGATCCTACTGAGGTTTCTAACAAACTACATAGATATTTCGCATCCATATTCACACACGAGGATCTTTACGAAAGTGGCTGCCAGTAGTTTATCACACTCCAACAAGGATTTAGAAATTATTTTGTGATAATGGAGAGTAAAGTGAAAGCGAAATTGTTCAGATTAACATAAAAAAGGCAGATGGAATCTATCCAACTATATTAAGGAAGGCAGCAAAGGAAGCAAGCAAATGCTTAGCATAAGTTGGGTCCATTGTTGAAAATATACATAAGAAAGGCACCTGTGGTGGATGGGATCTATTCAGTTATGTTAAAGGAGGCAGCAAAGGAAGTAAGCAAACCTTTAGCCATAATTATGAGAGCTTCCTTGGATGCAGGGGAGGTACCCATGGACTGGAGATGTGCAAATGTGACTCCAATTCACAAAGGAGGATCAAAGGGTGACAAGTAATTACAGACCTGCTAGTTTAACTTCTGTTCGGGGGAAATTAATGGAGGCACTGGTTAAAGAAGCACTGCAGGATCACCTAGACAAGACTTCAGTTATAGTTCACACACAGCATGGGTTTGTTAATGGGAAGTCTTGTCTAACCAATTTGATTGTACTATGATGTGATCACAAAGAAATTGGATGCAAAGAATAATTTTGATATCATGTACTTGGATCTTAGGAAAGCTTTTGATACTGTTGCACAAGGAAGACTGCCATACAAATTGGAGAGTGTGGCATTAAGGGCAAGTTGCTGCTATGAATAAAGGGATGGTTGAATGGGAGAAGACAGAGCGGTAATCAATGGACTCTGCTCTTCGTGGACTAATGTTATTAGCGGAGTCCCCCAGGGTTTAGTGTTGGGTCCATTGTTGTTTTCTGTATTTATTAATGATATTTATGAAGGTATATCAGGCTTAATGTCTAAGTTTGCAGATCATACAAAGGTTGGCAGGGTTGTTAATGACACTAATGCCAGTATACTACTGCAACAGGATCTAGAAAAGTTGAGCAGATGGGCTGAGAGGTGGCAAATGAAGTTTAACATTGACAAATGTAAAAATACTGCATATGGGTAACAGTAACCCCAGAGTAACATATCAACTGTGTGGTGCTACACTCAGGGTGGTAGAGAATGAAAAGGACCTGGAAGTAATTGTGCAGTTAGATATGAAAATTTCTGAGCAGGTCATGGATTGTCAATGACAATCCATGGTCAGGCCACACCTTGAGTACTGTATACAGGTCTGACCTCATTTTATGATGTACAGCTCCTGGAATGAGTACAGAGAAAGGCAACATGATTAGTGAATGGAACAAAGAGTTGCTCTTATGAAGAAAGGCTTAAGTTTTGCATATTACAGTGTCTGGAGACAAGGCACCTGTGTGGTGATCTGATTGAGGTGTATAAGGCCTTGAATGGTTTGAGCATGCTCAATGCTGATGGAATTCTTCTTCTTGCCCAGAATAATTGCCTGTAAATTCAAATTGAGGAAAGACAGTTGTAGAATTCAACTGGCTTTCCTCAATTTGATTGCTGGAACAAACGTCCATCATCGTAAAAGTTGACAGCTTAAATAAATTCATGGCAGAACTAGACAATGGACTGATGAAATGGGAAGGGATTATTTTATTTATTTATTTTTTTTTTTTGGCTAATGCTGTATAAGTTGCTTTCTTGCATCATATTGCCTCTACTGATACTAATGCTAGTAATTATGAGAGCATCTATGAATTCAAAGGAAGAGCCTATGTGGACTGGAAATGTGTGAATGTATCCCCAGTTCACAAAGGGTGATATGAGTAATTACAGACCTGTTAGCTTAACTTCTGTTCCAGAGAAAATAATGGAGTCACTGGTTAAAGCAGGAATGCAGGGCCATCTAGATAGGTGTGCAGTTATACTTCAGTCACAAAATGAGCTCATTAAGGGGAGATCTTGTCTGACCGATTTAATTGAATAATATGAAATAAAAAAGGACTTGGATCTCAAGAAAGCTTCTGATACTGTTATAGATAAAAAGACTGCTCTATAAATTTGAGCACTGTGACATTAAGGGTGAGTTACTGCTATGCACAAGTGGATGGGTGAGTGAAAAAAGACAGAGAGTGGTTATCAATAGACACTGCTCTTCGTGGACTAATATTATTTGTGGTGTTCCACAGGGGTTCATGCTAGGGAAATTGTTTTCTCTGTATTTATTAATGACATTGCTGAAGGTATATCAGGTTTATACAAGATCCATAAAAGTTAGTCAGATGGGCTGAAAAATGGCAACTGAAGTTTGACAAATACAAGGTATTACATATGGATAACAGTAATCCCAGAATAACGTACCAACTGTGTGGTACTAACTCAGGGTAGTGGCAAATGGAAAGAACTTAAGGATAATTGTGCAGTCAGATATAAAGTTCTCTTAGCAATGCAGACAGGCTGTCATGATATGGGGGTTTTGCATGTGGTTTTGTCAATGATATACAGAAATTTTGATAGCAGGGATAAGGAGGTGATTATCCCATTGTATAAGACAATTATCAGGTCACATCCTGAGTACTGCATTGAAGTCTGGAGGCCTCATTTTAGGAAAGATGTAGAGCTGCTGCAATGGGTACAGATAAGGGCAATGAGTGGTGGGAACGAACAATGGAGTTTTCTTACCAAGATAGGCTTCAGTTTTGCAAACTGCAGCATCTGGAGCCTAGGCACCTGTGAGGTGATCTGACTGACGTGTTTAAGGCTTTGAATGATTTAAGCAAACTGACCATTGATGGGATTCTTCTTCTTGCTCAGACTATGCACATGGGGGAGCATAAATTCAAACTGAGGAAGGATGATTGCAGAATAGATGTGCAGAAGTTTGCTTTCAGCAAGTGTGTGGTTGATTGCTGGAATAAGTCCATCTGCTGTTGTGAAAGTGTGGTTAGTTTGAATAAATTCAAGAAAGAACTAAAGAAACTATTGGAGTGGCAGATAGGCAAAATGGGTTTTTTTTTTTTTTTTTTTGACTGATGCTATATAATCTTGCTTTCTTGCATCATTTGCCACTATTAATACTAATATACCAAACTGAGCAAATGTAAGATTGTCTGATAACAGTGGCCAATGTGATTTTTACTTCTGCTAATATATCAGTTGTTTGCAGTCAATTTTCACGATTTATACATATATATAGGTCTTTGTGCTTACTCATAAATCATATAGCTTACTAAAATTTTGAGAAGTTGATATGACACTTATCTGTTGTATAACCTGTAAATAACAATTTTTGTATGTGCTCATAGATGGCAGTAATGTAGGAGAGTGTTAACATGTTTGACCTTGTCTGTCTGTCTGCCTGCCTACCGTCTCTCTCTCTTAGCATTGGAAAGACAGTTGTGTAAGTATGTGTTCAGTTTATCTCTATATCTACTGCATACTGTTTGTTTTTTCTGTGTTTTGCTTAGCATAGTATTGTTAAAATGTTTAAACAGAAGCAAAGAAAGTGTCTGAATTGCCCTGACAATTTCTGCTGTGTGTGTGTATGGGGATAGTTTACAACAAAAACCCAGAAGAAGAAAATCAACAGTATTACTATACTTGTAAGTGCATATTCCTTTTTACTTTGATTGCAATATTGGTGATCAGGACAAAACTTGGGCTCCACACATGTAAGTGTTCTATTACCTGATGAAAAATTGACCACCATAAATGTGCTGTATTAAGTGACCATAAATATACAAATAAAAGAGGCAGTCCTCTTTGATCAGCATGTCAATACAGCTCTTGTTGTCACCGATATTACTGGCCAGCCACTTTGGGGCTTGTCAACAATGTCACTTTCCTCACTCTTCAAGGTCTTATCCAATGTCTAACTGTACTCACATCTACAGTATTGCCACCATAAACCTTTTTTTTTTGAGAGGCATATGGATTTCGATAGGTGTCACTTTTTCCTTGGTAAGAAATTCAATCACCACTCTTTGCTTGATATGTATATCTGTAACATCTGCTATTTTGAACTATCCATATGCTGCACTCATGAGACCGATCACAGCACCACTCAGTATATGAGTGGTGCTGAGTGGTCGCTAGAGACCTCTAGCGACCACTCAGTGACATGCGAAATGATCTACGGCGCCACATTTGAAAGGAAAACATTAGGAGGCATAACTTTCGTACTGGTCCTCGTATATTAAGTAAGGCAAATAAGGCTCCTGGAGTTGACTGTATATACAAATAATTTTGAGGCAACAAGAGAGTGCACTGAATCACTGAGGATAATTATGAGGTCATCAATAGAGTTGGGAGTTGTTCCCTTGGATTGGAAAAGTGACAGTGTATCACCAATACATAAAGGTCGCTCTAAGAGTGAAGTGGATAACTAACAACCAGTCAGTCTGATTTCAGTGGTAGGGTAAACCATGGAGGTAATGACAAAGAATGCATTACAGGATCATTTAAGTAGAAATGGTATTCTTGAACAAAATAGCTAACGAACCTGGTTAGCTATTTTTATAAAGTCACTCATGCTGGTTGTAAGAAATAATTCTGATACTGTTTACTTTAGATTGGAAAATGGATTTTACTAAGTCCTGAATGAGAGGTTACTGTAAAAGCAAGAACATATTGGAATCACAGGGAAAATCCTTAGATGGATTGCAGGATGGCTTTAGGGTAGGAGGTAGAGGGTTGTGATTTATAGTTATTCTTCATATTGGGCCAAAGTAAGAAGTGGTATTCCCCAAGGACTGGCACTGGGACCATTCTTGTTTTTGATTTTCTTAAACAACATAAATAAAGGGAGGGAGAGTGTGATGTCAAAATTTGCAGTTGATATTAAGATCAGCAGAATAGTTATTGATAAGTGAAAAGCACAGCTTGCCCAGGATGACTCTGACAGACTTCAGAGTTGGTCAGAAAAGTGGCAACTATCTTTCAATGCAGCAAAATGTGAGGACTTACACTTCGGGAGCAGCAACTCCAAAATAACTTACACACTTGTGGAGTTGAACTAAAAATAGTAGACAAAGAAAGAGATTTGGGAGTTATGATATGGTCAGACGTGAGAATCTATGAGAAATGTCAACATGCAGCAAGGAGAATCCATGGTGTTCTATCAATGACATCAAACATTTTGTAGATATAGGGAGGTTATAATGCCTCTGTACAAAGCATTTGCAAGACCACACCTAAAAAAAGACTTTGAGCTTCCTGAAAGGGTTCAAAGACTCTTTCATTAATGAAAAATCCTTTTGCTCCCTTCACCAATCTGGTTGCTCTTCTCTTCTCAATCTGTTCCAGAAGTGGTGAATGAAAAAAGACTTAATGGTATTTGTGCAGTCAGACATGAAGCAGTGCAGCCTGACTGCCAGGGCAGCTGATTGAATTTTTGTCATTGATATTCAGCAAATTTGCCAGCAGGCTTAAAGAGGTGATTATCCCATTATATAAGGCAATGGTTAAACTACATTATAAGTACTGCATGCTGGTCTGAAAGACTCATTGTAGAAAGGATATGGATCTGTTGGAAGAGGTGCAGAAAAGAGCAATGCGATTATTGAGGGGAGCAAAAGGGTGCTCTTACCTGGAAAGTTTTCGATTTTGCAAATTGCTTCTGGACACACCTGCTGGGAGATCTGATTGAGGTGTTTAAGACCTGGAATGGCTTGAGTAAGCTTGATGTTGATGTACTTCTTCCTTTTGCTCAGATTACACATAAAAGGGGACATAAATTCAAATTGAGGAAGGATGTTTGCAGGTTGCATGTGAAGAAATTTGTCAGAGGATGGTTGATTGTTGGAATAAACTCGCATCTGATGTTGTAGAGGCGGGCAATTTGAATAATTTCAAGGAAGAACTAGAAAAACTGTTAGAGGAAATGGTCAGGTGAAATGGGAGTGGGTTTTTTTTTTTGTTGGCTGATGTATAAGCTTGCTTCCTTGCATCATTTGCCATTACTACTACAAATAATAATAACGTTCAGTTGTTGCATCATTTTCCACTACTACTACTAATAATAACAATAATATTCAATTGTTTTGAATTCTTATGAAAATTTCCTTTTCCCAATCAGGAAGTAGCTCGTTGTATATCACACATTGAAACACATGCATCACCATTCTGGGTGGTGCTCCACTATACACTGATGAGCAAAACATTATGACCACCTACCTAATATGATGTTGGTCCTCCACTTGCAGTCAAGATAGCTCTTACCTGGCGAGGCATGGATGCTACAAGGTTTCTAAATGTGTCTTGTGGTATCTGATACCAACGCGTAACCAGCAGATCCTTTAACTCCTGTAAGGTCCATGGTTTGAGACACTGCAGATCAATTGCTGTTCCAACACAAACCATAGATGCTCGATGGGATTGATGTCTGGGGAATTTGGAGGCCAGGGCAATACTTGGAAGTCTTCATCATGTTTCGCAAACCAGTCTCAAACAATCTGGTCGGTGTGGCATGGCGAATTATCCTGCTGAAAGATGGCAGAGCCATGAAAGGGTGTACCTGGTCAGCAATGATGTTTAGGTAGGTGGTAGACATCAAAGTGCCCGGCACATGGATAACTGGACCCAGGGTATCCCAGCAGAACATCGCCCAAAGCATTACACCACCACCAGCTTGTTTTTGTCCCATGGCGCATCCAGATACGTGTGCATTGTTTAATTATCCAGGTAAACAATGCACACGTACCCAGCCATCCACATAGTGCAACAGGAAGCATGATTCATCAGACCAGATGACCTTCTTCCAATGACTCAAAGTCCAGTTTCGATGCTCGCGTGCCAATTGTAGTTGCTGTCACCGGTGAACCGTGGTTAGCATGGGCACTTGGAACGGCCTGCGGCTATGCAGCCCCATTTTCAGCAGAGTTTGATGTACTGTGTGTTGTGACACATTACTCCCATCACCAGCATTCTAATTACCGGCTAGTTGTGCCATAGATGCCCTTCTGTTACCATGTACCATCCGGGAAAGCCTTCACTCACCTCGAGCATCAATCAGCCATGGTCGTCCAAAACCTAGCCAGCGGTTTGTGGGTGTTCCCTCTTCAGACAACTTTTGGTAGATACTAACCACGGCTGACTGTGAGCATCCCACCAGCCATGCTGTTTCGGATATGCTCTGACCCAGTCATCTGGCCATTACAATTGGCCTTTGTCAAACTCGCTTAAGTCCGCTGCTTTTTCCACCTGAAGAACAAGAGTAACACTGATTAACGGAGCTCAATATCAAGTGTTTATTTATACCGTGTCCCAGCCCGCACCGTAGTTCACCTGCAGTTGTTTTGATTTGTATTAAGACTCGCTGATAATAATGTTTTGGCTCATCGGTGTATACTATTAGATTAATAAGTTGTGCTAAATTTTGGTTCTTTAAGTAACTGAGTCTAAAATCCAGATTTCCCTACACCAAATCAAAAACAGAATTACTATTCAATAGAGTTGTTGGGTTTTTAGGAGCATTAGCAACTAAGGCCATATTGCTCCGGGAATATGCGGTGGTCATTCCATTGACCTTTCCGCATCCTCCGTATTTGGTGGTGACGGGCTCGAACCCCAGTCTAATCAAGAAGCGTGTGCTACACACTGCTGCTCCTTCCCACCTGGCTACGGAGGCGTTCTACTATTCAATGTATCCTTGTAACCTTAATTACTATCCAATGTAGCCTTGTAATTTTAATTACTATCCAATGTAACCATGTAACCTTAATTACTATCTGATGAAGTGCTGTTAGCAAACTGCAGAACTGAAATAAGCCACTCACATTATAACTGGAAAAGAAATTACCTTAATCTCTTTATAATTGTTGTCTAAGAGAACTCCTGACAAGAATTTATGTTCCACTCCAAAGATCTGTTCTTTGCTGCAAAAGATCAAAGAAAATTGATTCCATCTTTTTTAATTTTGACATAAAATTAATTAACAAAATTCCAGTGGAATGGATTTATGAGAGAGGGATGTGTTTTATATGAGAATTATAAAAAATGTACAGCTGATTGTAGTTGACACCCTTTCTATTAAATGGCATCTGTAATTCACCCACTGGGAATCTTGCTTTAAATTTCTAGTGTATGTAAATATACCAATGTTTCATTTTTGTTTATTATTACCTCATTTTTATCATTTTTTTTTAAATTATAAAATAAACTAATTATATTTATAAACAAACTAATTATACACAGTGTATTCACAATCCAGCAATGTTATTTACATTGCCAAACTGGGAATAAATTTACTTGTATTTAGGAACCACAACACTAAAATATTTAAGTATATTCTACAATTCCCACTATTCCATTACACCTGTTATAGCTTGATTGCTTAGAAAAGAACTTGAGCATTATAACAGTCATGCATAAAAAGAATCTACAACAGAATTTTAGGGGCATTCTGTAACAGTGGCAGAAGAAGCATTTACACATATGGAATACAAACCAAAAGTAAACGAACAGTCTTGCTCTGCTTATTTGTAACATACATTCTTGAGTGATTTCTTCTATGTAAGGAATCTCCCCCCATCCTTCAGAGTTCTCTCCCAAGCAGTCAGGCAACAGTCTGATTTACTGAGGTTTTATTGTGTGTTTATATAATTATCTAGGTAATTATGTAAAATAATTATTAATAATTATCTTGGTAATTTGTAGAAGAGACATGTGATCTAAGAAATCTGATTGTCATCTAAAAAGAGAAAAAGAAATAAGACAGGATTAAGTTTTAGAGTGATTAAAATTAACAATTTTTTCTTTGTCCAACTGAAAAACCACCTTGAGATCGACATTTAAGAACTTGGTGTAGGATATTCAAGAAGTTGAAACTGATTGTGCAGAACAAAAGTTTTGCAAATTGGAAAGTGGAATATGATGTGCTTTCATCATCAAAATTATAGATGGGATTTCAGTCAGTGGAAGAACGTTATTAATATATAAGAGGAAAGGAGCTGGAGAAAGAAATGAACCTTGGAGAACACAAGGCAAGGAGCCAGCTACCATCACTAATAGATGGTCAGAGAGAAAACTAGACACCCATTGCAAAAAATCAGTCTACTGCATAAGATGGAAGCTTGTTAGAAGACCTTTGCCAAAAATACCCAAAAGTCTTAGAAACGTTATAAGCAACTTTGAGTTTTACCAAACTTTTCTATCGAATTTCTCTAAAGATGAATAACATAAGCCAATATGTAATGAGTTGATCAGCAATGACAAAATCCACATTGGCAATCACTGATTGGATGGAAAGTTTCAAGATGGCTCAGGAGTTGGCAACTGATAGATTTCTCCATCAGCTGCCAACTCCTTCATTACTCTGGTAAGAGTAGAGGTAAGTGCAATAAGGTGATAACTGGATGGGAGAAATCTGCCACCCTTTTTAGGGACAATGAGCAACTTTCCATGCAGAAAGAAAAAAAAAAACAGTGGAATAAGGTGTAAAAAGGTGACACAGAACAGGAGCAAGCTCAGGAACAAAGGTTTTGGAAAAAAATGGAGAAATGCTATCAGGACATGGAGTTTTCTTGGCATCAAGATTGTTCAGAATTCTTCTAACATCCTTCTACTGGAAGACCACAGGGAGTAGTGAGTGGAGTGTGCTGCATATGGCAAGAGGAGGAAGTTTACCAAGATCATCAATACAAGAATTACAAGAAAAGTAGGATGCTAGTAAGTCAGCTTTATCTTTAGCTGAGGATGAAATAGAACCATCAGGTTTTAATATAGTTGGAAGTATAGACAGAAGTTATAGGCAACAGCTTTTTCAAGAGATCAGAATGCTTGACTACCATTTGGAGCAAGAAGAAGTTTTCAACTCCTGTTCAAATTCGTGTTTGGATTGATTAATAACTGTTTCCTCTTTCACAACTGTTACGAGCTTTAGTGCAAGCAGAAAATTAAGCTAGAGATTTTAATGCAAGCCAATTGAGATAAGCAATATTCTTATTGCTTATCGCAATTTTATTGGAAAACCTAGATTTCAATAAAAGATGAGGTTTTAAGAAGGAACATGGAATAAAGGAATTCATTCCTATAAGAATGGTTTCACTGACAAGATCTGAGCAAACATTGGAAACAGAAGTTTTAAAACAGTAATCCAATCAAAGAAAAGATGAACAGAAGTGCCACAGATCATCCCATTCCACATTTTTATAATGTCAAACAACATGAGGCTTAGAATGGCCAAGAGAGAGGAACTCCATTGGAGAAAAGATCACCACCAAAGTGTCACCTCAGGTCACACTTTGGTGGTGAACAATGACTGCAAACTTTGAAGAGGCGTTTGTGAGAAAAAGATCAAGTACAGGATGTGAGATTAGGACTGTTTGATATTATGGTAGGTTAAAGAACAATCTGAGTGAGGTCAGTAAGGAAAATTATCTCATTATAAGGAATGTTAGATTGGAAAACGGCAAGTTTCAGGAAAAGGAAGTCAAATAGTTCAGAGTGATTAGCAGAATTTGGAAAATGACACAGACAACAGATGAATTTGACAGAATGAGGTAGAGATATTTTAAGCCAAAGGAGATCAAAAGGAGATTTCAAATTAGGTCTCTGACAAGAAATATTAGAGCAGCCATAAACACAACTATTGGAGCAAATGGAACTGTAGAGTGAATTAACAGGGAAATTGAGATGAGTAGTGGTTGAAGAAAATAATAACTGGTATTCTGTCAGAAAAGTGAGGCTTGGCAGACTGTACACAGACATCATTGAGATCAGAATTAACACCACATATATTTCTGAAATGAATGAGGAAGTTTTTGGGAGTGTAGATTTTTTTTCAGATAAGTTTGTTCTATTAGTTTCAATAGTCATAATGCAATCAGTAAATGAGTGTATGAGTTAATGAAAAATTTGAATATGGTGACCACATAGAAAGAATATACCCAGCTCCTAGTCATAATGTGGCCTTGACAATGTGCCCCCCCCCCACATACTGCTCAGATTCCCTCCTTTCACCAGCAGGCAGAGTAGGGGCAGCCAGCTTAAAATGAGAGGCATTTGAAAAGTTCATGGCCTAAGTATGAAAGAGTAGTAGTAGTAGTACAGTGTTAAAAATTTCTCTACTTAATGTACACTGAAAGGACAGAATTAATGGGATACTTGGGCAAAGCAACACTGTCACCTCTCTCGCTAGTGGATGAACTCACCACTTGGCAGGTATATAGGTACACTACATTCACGTAGACGGTAATTCGATGTCAGTGTGGATAAATGTCGTGAGTTAACAAACTTTGAAAGAGGGATGACAGTGGGTGCCCGAAGCATGGGCCACTCTATCGCAGAGATGGTACAGAAATTGCACTATCCCCGTTCGACAGTATCAAGAGTATATTGGCAATACGTCATTTCTGGAATAATATCTCATCGCGGGCAGCACTGTAGGCAGAGAAAGGTGGTGGATGAACATGGCCGTCAATGTCTGTCTCGCATTGTTTCAGTCAACCGGAGAGCAACAGTGGCATAAATCACTGCCAACTTCAACAAGGGCGGTGCCAGAAACATCTCTGCCAAGACCATCAGGCGATCATTAGCCACAATAGGTTATGGGAGCCACCGACCCACTAGAGTCCCATTGCTAAAACCACAACCCAGGACTCTACACCTCAACTGGGCAAAAGAACACTGGCACTGGACCTTGGATGATTGAAGATGGGTCTCCTGGTTCGATGAGATGAGTCCTGTTTACAGTTATTTCGAGCAGACGGGACGGTGCATATCTGGCGGACACCACATGAAGCTATGCACCATGTCAACAAGGAACTGTTCAAGCAGGTGGATGGTCAGTAATGGTCTGGGGCATGTTCAACTGGCACACGTTGGGACCTCTGGTACATCGAGATGCATCTCTGAATGGTCCAGGTTACGTGTACATCCTTGCAGACCATCTGCATCCCTTCATGGTCATTGTGCACCCACAGGGCAATGGACTCTTCCAGCAGGACAATGCACCTCCCACACAGAGCCATGGTGACTAGAACATGGTTTGAAGATCATTCTGCAGATTTTACCACCATGGAATGGTCTCCTCGTTCAGCAGACATGAATACTGTGGAGAATCTTTCTGATGCTGTGGAAGGGTCCGTTCAAGCTTTGGGTCCTCCACCAGGAATGTGACGGAATTATGGACAGCAGTGCAGCAAGCATGAATGGATATACCTGCGGAGTGCTTTCGTGAACTAGAGGACATTTCCTCGCCATGTGAGTGCCCTTATCCGGGTGAAAGGTGGACCTATCTGTTACTAGGTAGGTATCCCATGATTTCTGTCCACTCAGCGTATAACACTTCAAACAGTAACCCACCAAGTTTCATGCAGTCGCAATAATGTCGTTTTCTTTTTTTAATTACAGGTCCTGAAGTCAACAAAGTTATGTGAATAAGGAAAAATAGAGAAAGTCGGTCAGCCTGCAGTCATCCAATATTTAAGGTTGTTGTTGTTTTGACTGGAGCTTAATGACACAAGGGCAGCTGAGGCCTAAATGTGTGTCTCTCTGCACTTCACTTGCAAATCAGAGTATGATCACACATTAACTGCATTAAATGCAATCAAAATTTGATCTGTCTAAGGAAGAAAAAAAAAATCTGTAAAATTTGCTATATTTCCTAGAAAATGATGCAATACTTCAGAGCCCTACAGATTTGAAAGAGTCTGAAAAGAGATAGACCTGATATTTGAGTAATGGGGATAGTCAATTAATGCATGTTTGACAGTGAGATGGGTTCTACATGGGGTGACCATAAGTAAATGAAGATGGGTAAGATGTGTGTGGCCAATGCAAATAAAACTTCCTCTTGCCTATTTCAGCAAGTGCTAGAAATTCATTTTTGTGGTTCAGTTTCAATTTTACCAAGTTTGATTGCTCAGTATCTGTGCCCATTCAAAATTATGCTCTTAAAATTCATGCAGGATACTAGAGAAGCAGGAGGAGACAAATGGTCAGTTTATTTTAGAGCCTAATCTGCTGTTTTATTTCCTAAACTACCAGTATCCTGGTATCCAGCAAGGTGTTATTTCTTTACTGTGTTTGTGACAGTATTGAAGGCAACTTCTGATGTCTTTCAGTACTGAATGGGAAGAGGAAATATTTCAAATAGTCAATGATGCACTGAGGAAATTTGTATAAATTATGGCAGAACCTAAGAAAAAATTGCAGATTTCAATACAGGCTAGCTGGATCACATACAGCTCAGTCAGTATGCTACATTCCAGGAATAGTGAAATGCTGTCTGTAAAGGAAAGAAAAACACACACACACACACAATGGGGAAAGAATAGTTTGCCAGCATGTAGGCTGGCAAACTATTCTTTCCCCATTGTGTGAAGATGTCATCACAGAAGATCAGGCAGGTAAGTATCCTGATGGATGTTGATGAAATCCAATTTTTGGTTATTCAGTCGTTGTTTCAGGCAGAGTCATGCAGGTCGAGGCTTTGCCTCATAGAAAGGAAACCACTGAGGGTTGAATAGAGAATTACAATTTGAATGAGTAGGATGACTTTGTATCTTTGCAGGATATAGACATAGGGGGTTTGTCTTCTAAGAGATAATGAGGGTTCATTAGTTTGTGAGTCTGTATCTGCATCTCACAATATAGTTGACACCAATTTGAAAGACTATTTAGTTTCTGTAGGCAGTTAGTTTGCACATGTGACATGAGCCTGAAAGTTAAGCTTGTTATCCATTATTAAGCACAGAAAATTTATGGTATTAGACACTGGTATCATTTGTTCATTTGTGGGCCAGGGTGTGGTGAACAATGTTTGCAGAAATGAATGGCAGAAAATTTTTGCACAAATATTCAGTATCCATTTTTCAGAGTCTAACATTTTAGTTTATTTATCAGCAATAAGAACTATCTTCTTATGATGTTCTTATACTGAGAGTGACAGAATATAGTTTACATCATCAGCAAACATGTATGCTTCAACTGTGCTTCGATATTTGGAGAAAAAGGACTAATGCCAAAGTCCTAATTCATGAGGATATGGTTATAACATTGGAGAAGGATGCCCCTTCCTATTCCATGGTAAAGTGGACAACAGAATTTAAACAAGGGAGGGGGTGCCTGGAAGATGACCCATGCTGTGGAAGGCCTGCAACATCCACCATACCAGAAGTTGTTGACAATGTGTGTGACCACTGGTGATGAGTGATCGATGAGTGGCCATTCAGTACATTGTCAGTGTCTTAGGCATCTCATATGAACATGTGTACCACATAATAACAGAGGTTCTTGCTATGAAAAAAGGCTTCAGCACAATGGGTCTCAAAGTTCTTGCCTTCTAAAGATTACCAAGATTATCATTTACAAGCAGATCCAACAAATTTCCTTGCAAGGTTTAACCATGGTTGAGAAGTGGATCCATCATTTTCAGCAGAAGACAAAGCAGTGATCCAAACAGTGGAAACCCAGCTCTTCTCCCCTTCCAAAGAAAGTCAAGCCAATTCCTTTTGTGGCAAAGTAATGGCATTGGTTTTTGGGATGCTGATGGAGTATTGCCAATGGATTAATTTCAGAAAGGACAGATATTCACAGGGACATATTACACAGACCTTGTGAGGCATTTGCATGAAGATATCAAAGGAATCTTGTTCCACCGGAACAATGCACCTGCTCACAAGTCTGTCAATGCCATGATTTCACTGCAAGAGTGCAGCTTTTAAATCATGGACCATCCTTCATTTTCACCAGATCTAGCACCAACTTTCACCTATTTCCTGATTTGAAAAAATACCTGGCTAGTATCTATTTCCCCAACAACAGTGACATCATTTCTGTGGTGGATTCAATCCTGAAGGCCCAAGAGTAAACTTTCTTTACAGCTGGAATCAACACGTTGAAGCTCGGTAGCAAAAGTGTATTGACTCCAAAGGAGACTATGTTGAAAAGTAATGTGTTACCAGACTCCTCAAATAAACCCTTCACACAGAGGGCACGAACTTTTCAAATTCCCCTTGCACTAGCTTATCCAGATGCCTTCTAAAGATTACCAATAAATTCAGTCCAGAACAATTCAGTGGACAGCCTGTGAAAACCATTTCAGAGCTGTATCCTTGAAATGTAAGGAATACAGGATCTCATCATGATGCCCATCATAACCAGAAAAGACATTACTCATAATGAATGACAGTAGAGATGGGGAATGCCAAAGCATTACTTTGGATACTTCACATGGTTATCCCCACGGCAAACCTCCAATAAGCAAAGTTGAGGTATTGCACTGGCTGATGAAAGTCATCTGCCACCTAGTGTTGCTGCTGCCTGGTTACACAGAGGGGCGATTCCTCGGAGTGAAGCAGACATATAACCTTGACCCCTGCTTATTAGTAATAGCAATCATGCTAGAAAGCTTATACAGCATAAGGTAAAAAAAAAATCCTATATCACCTCTCCAGTAATACTTTACAACAGGGTGCCCCTGGGCATGGCCAACAAACTATCGAAGTGAATGATGTGATTGCTCCTTCTGTCACGTCACGTCACTAGTCACAGAGAAAAGCCTCATGACAAACAGTCATGGGACACATATACATGACGTGATACACAAATCAATCACACAATTACAACAATAATTTTCCAAAAGATACATTTTTTGCAGTCACTTGCTCCATTAGGATTGAACAGAGAACAAACACAAGGAAGCAAAGAAATCATAGCAGCAGCAGCATAAAGAAACAAAAACAACAAAACAAAACAAAAACCCATGGCAACAGCACAAGGACATCCACACCAAACCACGGCAAACAAAAACTAACGAACTTCCCGCTAAACTCACAAACATACAAACAAACATGGAAGGGAGGGAAATTCTCATTTTAATAAATTAAAATGAAAGTCTATTAAAAAACCCACACTTCTTTAGCTTGAATCCATCCCAAACTAGTGGTGTAAACTAACCTAACCTTTTTCACTAAACAAAAATAAAAGTCGATTAAAAATTTGACCTACCCTGTGAGTGTTTTTTTCTTCGAATTGCAACTATTTTTCTCAGTCCACATTCTTTGCATGACCTTTTGTTCGTCATTTAGCCTTTCCCTGTGACACATCATGTAACATTAGGAGGGGAGAAGAACAATCACGTCCTTCATTTTGACTGTTCGTCAGCCACACACATGACTAGAATTCACGTCCTCCACTTCGACAGAATAAATCACATCCTGCACTTCGACTATTCATCGGTCATGCCCAGGGACACCCAGTACTAAAGTTCAGCCCACCTCTCCATCCACCAAATAATGTCTATTTCATCCCAGATTTTATTCAAATTATCCACTTCAAAAACACCAAATGACTGTTGACTGGTGGTGCAAACCTCCAAATGGAAGATTATTCCAGCAATCAACTACCCACTTGCTGAATGCAAATTTCTGCTCATTAATCCTGCAACCACCCTTCCACAATTTGAATTTATGTCCCCTCAAGTGCATAGTCTGAGCAAGAGAAAGGATTCCGTCAACACAGATGTTACTGAATCCATTTCAAGATCCCAATCACATTTCCTCACTGGTGTCTAGTCTCCAGGCACTGCAATTTCCTGAACATTGAAGTCTTTCCTGGTAAGAGCACCCATTTGTTCCACTCACTAATCGCATTTCCCTTCTTTCCATCCATTCCAACAGATCTATGTTGTTCCTAAAATGAGGCCTCCAGACATGAGTACTCAAGATGTAACTTAACCATTGCTTTATACAATGGGATAATCACTTCCTTATCCCTGCTAACAAAGTTCCTGTATATCAAAGACAAAACCCCATGGGCTGTCCTGGCAGCCTGTCTGCACTGCTCAGAGAACTTCACGTCTGACTAAACAATTACCCCAGATCATTTTCATTTTTTCCTACCTTAAGTATAGTACCATACAGCTAGTATGTTAATCTTGGATTACTGCCACCCATACACGGTATCTCTTGCTACTTCTCAGCACATCTATCTAATTTGTGTAAGACTTGTGGGTGTAACATACCTAAATTACTGTATTAACTATTCTGCCAATTTTTGTATCATCTCAAACTTAGACATTAAGTATGATGTACCTTCTCCTACATCATTAATAACTATAGAAAACAACAGTCTTAGCACCGAACTGTAGGTGGTGGGAGCTCCACTAATAACATTACTCCAAGAAAAGCAGTGTCCAGTGATAACTATTCTCTCTCTCTCTCTCTCAACCATTCCTTTATCCACAGCAGTAATTTTCCCTTAATGTCAGACTATTTAAATTTGTAGAGCAATCTTTTATGTGTGCATAAAAAGCTTTTCTGAAATTCAATCATCATATATCAAAATTTTTTGTATCCAGTTCCTTTATTACTGCATCATAGTATACAATCAAATTGGTAATACAAGATCACCTCTTAACAAATTACAGCAGTATAACTGCATTTCTGTCTAGACAGACCTTCACTGCATCTTTAACCAGTAACTCCATTGCCTTCGCTGGAATGCAAGTCAATATTTCTGTAATTATTCATTTCATCCTTTGAACCCCCTTTACAAATTGGGGACATATTCAAACATCTCTGGTCCACAGGGAAACCTCCTGAAGCCAAGGATGCTCCTGTAATTATGGCTAATCATTTGCTTACCCCCTTCGCTGCTTCCTTCAATATAACTGGATGAATACTGTACAACGTGTGCCTTTCTTATGTTTGGCTTCAGCAATTTCTCTTCCACTTTCCTTTCAATTGTTACAAAATCATTTAGCTCCCTGTTAGAATTCAATACATTTCTGGCATCTCCCTTCCCTAAAGAAATCCTCTTGTGTAAATTTAGATGCAAAATATACCTATTCAGTTTTTCAGCAACTTGAGCTGAATATTCACATAAATAACGAAGTCTTTACAAGACTTCTCATAATCTGCCTTAGCTTGCCTAATCTCCTTTGTGACTTGATTACAGATTAGTTTATATCCACCATTGAGTCAGAATCACTTGATAATTTATATACATCCCATGCTTCTTCCACAAATCTCATTAGTTCATCTGATATTCAGTTATGTCTATACTTTGTACACTATTTTTCAGTAGGTAAAAAAACCTAGTAGCTTCTTTAGATTACTTCACCAAATTCTTCGCATTTTGAATTTGCTGTTGGTAGCATTATCAGTTGGTACCACTTGGAGGAATTTCACAACTGTTTAAACACCACTGCAGTTGCCTTTACAAAAGCCCTTCCCTTTACTCTTGATGATATTTGAATATGTAAGTAAATCCCACAACAATACTGTGTTCACTGCTACCTAGTAGTTACTTTATCTGCAATTCTTCATGCATGAAGAGTCACTGCTGATAATCTGATCAAGAGTACTAGTTTTTTCTTGTTACCACTATCACGCTACTGTAGAAAACAGTTATCCAATAAAGCCACAAAATCTCACTACTGTATAAGTGAGATACAAACCCATAAATTCCAGTTGATATCAGGAAAGTTAAAATCTCCAATTACAAGACATGCTGATTTAGTGACCCAGTATCTGTTTATATAGATGTTCATTATACTCATCACAGCCCTTAACCTATAACCTTTCCCTATCTCTTCCATCATGCAGTATGATTGATGACTTTTGAGGTTATGATGAACGTCATGGCGAGATCCAATATTCTTTACATTTCGAGGGTACAGCTCTAAAATGGTGTTCGCAGGCTGGCCGCTAGTTAGTACACCGGACCGAACCTATTGGTAACTCTCTAGGAGGCTTCCAGATCAGCTAGTGTATAATCTTGCTACCTCTACTCTGCCAGATAGTGACTGGAGGGAGTCCGAGTAGTGTGTATGCGGGGAGCATTGTCGAGGCCACGTTATGTCAAGGATCTGGGTATATTCTTACCACGTGTACGCTATATCCAAAAATTTCATTACTTCATACAGCATGTCCCACCCACTTTTTCTTACCATTGAATACACCATGAATTGTCAAACTAATAGAGCAAGCTTATCTGCGAAAAGATCTAAACCTCCAGCACTTGTTAATTCATTTCACAAATATATGTGGTCTCAATTCTAATCTCAGTGATGTCCATTTCCACTTGCAGTCTGCCAAACCCCATGTACTTTTTCTGACAGAATCTCAGTTATCGGTTGATTCAACTACTGCTCATCTCAGATGCCCAAATTATTCACTGTATGATTCCTTTCGCCTCAAAGGTGGTACTTGTGCATATGTCCATTCTGATATTCCCTGTCAGAGACTTGGCAATTTGGAATCTCCTCTCTTTGATCTTATCTGGCTTAAAATCTCTCTACCTCATTGTGTCAAATTCATCTGTTGTCTCTACCATTCTCCCAACTCCACTAATCACTTGGAGCTCTTTGACTTCCTCTCTTTGCAACTTGACTTTCTCCAGTCCAACTATCCTAACAGTGAGGTAATTTTCCTTGGTGATTTTAATGTTCACAACTCCAGCTGGCTTCCATTTTCTAGTCACACCAACCCAGAAGGTCGAGATGCTGAGGTTTTTGCAATTACTAATGACCTAGCACAGATTCTTCATTTACCTACAAGAATACCGGACAACCCTAATCATACAGCCAATACGCTTGATCTTTTTCTCACAAACAACCCTTCTAAGTACAAGGTCGAAGTGAGAGCTCCCTTAGGCACTTCAGATCACAACTTGGTGATTGTCTCTTCTCCAATGGAACCTTTATCTCGTGGCTATACCCAACCTCGTGTTGTTTGGCATTACAAGAATGCAAAATGGGATGACCTGCGAGACTTCTTTTCTTCTTTTCCTTGGTCGGATTACTGCTTCAAAACTTCTGACGTCAACGTTTGCTCAGATTGTGTCAGTGAAATTATTCTTGTAGGAATGGAATCCTTTATCCCACACTCCACTTTAAAATCTCGTCCTTTATCTAAACCTTGGTTTTCCAATAAATGTGCTAAGGTTGTTCAAGAGAAGAATGTTGCATATCGTAATTGGCTTGTTTCTAATTCTTCAGTGTCATTTTCTGCCTACACCAAAGCTTGCAACAATTGTAAAGCAGTTATTAATCAGTGCAAACTAGAGTTTGAACAGGCTAAGAGTAGAAAACTTGCTTCTTGCCCTAATGGTAGCCGAGCATTCTGGTGTCTTGCCAAAGCTATTGGCCGCAACTTTTGCCCATCTCTGCTCCCACCTCTGTCCAAACCGGATGGTCCTGTTGCCAAGGATAAAGCTGACCTGCTAGCATCCCATTTTTCTTCCAGCTCATGTATTAATGATCTTGGTAAAACACTTCCCACCATTCCCAACACACTCCATTCAATGCCTCCTGTGGTCTTCCGTCAAAAGGATATCAGAAGGATTTTGATGAATCTTGATGCTAAGAAAGCTCCAGGTCCTGATGGTATTTCTCCACTTGTTCTCAAAACCTGTGCTCCTGAATTTACTCCTATTCTGTGCCGCCTTTTTTCACTTTCTTATTCCAAAGGTGTTTTTCCTTCTGCTTGGAAATTTGCTCATATCCAGCCAGTTCCTAAAAAGGGTGACAAATCCCTCCCAACTAATTATCGTCCCATTGCAATTACTTCTACTCTTTCTAAAGTAATGGAGAAATCAATTAACCGCCAACTCTTAAACTACCTAGAAACCTTCCGTCTGATCAACGATCGCCAGTATGGATTCCGTCAGTGTCTATCCACTGGTGATATTCTGGCTTATGTTACCCATTTATGGACTAATTCAATGGAAAGGTTTGGTGAAACACAAGTAGTTGCTCTTGACATCTCAAAGGCTTTCGATCGTGTTTGGCATAAAAGTCTCTTTATGCCAAACACGATCGAATATTTCAACCCTTCTAAAACTCAGTCTTGTCTTATATGTCGCAAAAAGGATTCTTCTGCTCCTATGCTTATCTTTAGTGACACTCCTATTTCTAGGCAAAATGATATATCTCTTTTGGGGATTACCCTGACTTCTAATCTCTCTTGGCACAAGCACATTACAAATATTGCTTCCTCTGCATCTAAAAACTTGGTTTTCTCTTTCGCTCTCGGTGTTACTTTTCTTCCAAACAGCTGCTCATTCTGTATAAATCGCAAATCTGCCCTGCCATGGAATATTGTTCCCACATCTGGGGTGGTGCCCCCAAAACCTCTCTCAGGCTTCTTGATTCCATTCAGAAGAGGGGTTAATTAATGATTCATCTCTAACAGAGTCTCTCCACTCGCTTTCTCATAGACATACTGTTTCTGCTGCATGCCTCTTCTACTGATACTTCCATGGGCACTGTTCTTCTGAATTGGCTTCTATAATTCCCTCTCTCTCTCTCTCTTTCAAAACAGTCCGAACACATGCCGCCACCAGCCAACATCCATTTACTGTCCAACTTCAAACCCACAGAACCAACTTTTCATCTTCCTCATATATTCATTCAACTGCCGTTTTCTGGAACAACCTTCCTGCATATGTATTTCCTGAAAATTACAATCTACAGAAGTTCAAGTCCAGTGTCAACAAATATCTTCTTTGTCTTCTCAACCTCCAACCCAAGCACGGTACTAAGTGCTATAGGTTCTAATACCTCTCGTGTTTGGGGTTCACATAAAAAAAAAAAAAGAACACATTCCTACTCTTATTTTTGTTTTCCCAGTGCCTAACATTAAACTGACTGAATATTACATTATCATATGGATGCACTGCATCAGATTTTGTGTACTTCTTAACTAAGAGCAACTCCTCCCTTCCTATCTTGCTGTAGTTTCCCCACATGCTGTACTCCCTATATTCAAATGTTGCATCCCTTATGTCTGATGATACTGTCTCCCTTATCTCTACCTCTGCATTCAATGATTTAACCAATTCTTTAAATTCATGAAATGTATTCACTCTGATCTCAGTATTAGTGTACACACAAGGATACATGCTCTTGTTAACCCCAACTCGCTAGCAAGACTTTTGGGGATTTATTGGAGGATTGTTTTCCACAGAAACATGTTCGAGGGGAAACCACAGGGAGTAATACCCTTGATCTGATTATCAGCAGTGATTATTAGTAGATTAAGAATTCGAAGATAAAGAAACCACTGGGTGACAGTGATCACAGCGTAATGATGTGAACAGGTGGGAAAAAGCAGCAGTGCGCACACGCTTCTTGATTAAACCAGGGTTCGAGCCCGTCACCGCCAAATATGGAGGATGTGGAATGGTCAGGCAATGACCACCACATATTCACGGAGCAATATGGCCTAAGCTGCTAATGCTCCTCCCTTCCTATCTTGCTGTAGTTTCTCCACATGCTGTACTCCCTATATTCAAATGTTGCATCCCTTATGTCTGATGATACTCTCTCCCTTATCTCTACCTTTGCATTCAATGATTTATGAATATGTGGTGGTCAGGGAATGACCACCACATATTCATAAATATGTGGTGGTCATAAATATCCGCCCCAACCTGGGGCGGATGGGACCTATCCAGTTATATTAAAGGAGGCAGCAAAGGAAGTAAGCAAACCCTTAGCTATAATTATGAAAGCTTCCTTGGACTCAGGGTAAGTACCCATGGACTGGAGATGTGCAAATGTGACCCCAATTCACAAAGGAGGATCAAAGAGCGACAAGTAATTATAGACCTGTTAGTTTAACTTCTGTTCCCGGAAAATTAATGGACCACTGCAGGATCATCTAGACAAGACTTCAGTTATAGCTCAGACACAGCATGGTTTTGTTAAGGGGAAGTCTTGCCTGACCAATTTGATTGGATACTATGATGCAGTCACAAAAGAACTGGATGCAGGGAATAACTTTGATATTATATACTTGGATCTTAGAAAGGCTTTTGATACTGTTGCACATGGAAGACTGCTGCACAAATTGGAGCAGTGTGGCATTGGAGGCAAATTGCTGCTATGGATAAAGGGGTGGTTGAGGGGGAGAAGACGAGGGTGGTAATCAATGGACACTGCTCATCGTGAATTAATGTCATTAGTGGAGTCCCTCAGGGTTCAGTATTGGGTCCATTATTGTTTTCTGTATTTATAAATGATATTGATGATGGTATATCAAACTTAATGTCCAAGTTTTCAGATGATACGAAGGTTGGCAGGGTTGTCAAGGACACTACTGACACTATGCTACTGCAACAGGATCTGGAAAGGCTGAGCAGATGGGCTGAGAGGTGGCAAATGAAGTTTAACATTGACAAATGCAAAGTACAGTCATTTCTCGTATAACATGTGTTTACACTACACAAATTCGATCATACACGATTTATAAATCGGGGAATGATATCGTATATAACATGTACTGAGTTCAATTATGCACAATTCGCCTTTATGTTTACAATAAAAGGCAGTCAAATGTGGAATCACCCCCAGCCGAATGCAACACGATAGGAATGAAGAGAAGATTCTGAAAATATATTTATGTTTTTTATATCAGTGAAGGGGAAACACATTTCACCATAATAACGTAAAAACCCACACAATATCAGCTATCGGTATTATCATAAATGCAATTAGATGAGTTTAGTATTCGTTTATAACAGATTCCACTAGCAGAAATGGAACTGGAAATTGTTTTTATTGTATTATGGTAGTAACCCCCAGAAATGTGCTTTAGTATGTGAGCTAGTGTGGTGTTAATAGTGTGTCTCTGCCTTTACGGTGTTGTTTGTTCCACTGCAACATGCGCAGCTTTCTTTGTGTGTAGCAAGCGTGCCTCCTCATTTTGTAATTGTGCTTTATTCCCTAAAAATGAGTAAAATACTTAAAAGGTGTGAAAAGGAAGCATCCTGGTGAAGACACTACAGATTCAGAGAGAAAAAGAAAAGCAATATCAATAGACAGAGGCAGATTGGGCCAAAAATTCTTACCTGGGAATATTTGTAGCAGCCTCATACTAGTGTTTATGGCCAAAATCACACTGCCCTCCATCGTCTTCTGGCTTCCGGCCCAACAGGGTTTCCCCGGTAAGGCTTATGGCCAGTCGACCTCTGTCGATAGAGAAAAAATATGAAATTGTGAAACGCTTTGAGCAAAATGAAAGAACATGTGACATTGCACATGCTACAGGCCTAAATGAGGCAATGCTGAGATTTAGTAAGAATGCAGAGAAAATAAAAACAACTTTCATAGCAGGAACGACTCAAAGTGTAACAAAATCCATTAGATCATAACACAAAAAATTGGAAGAGATGCAACGGCTCTCATCTGTTTTGGACAGAAGATCAAACAAAGAACAAGTCTGCTTACGACAGAAGCAAAAGCATTAGCAATATTTTATTACGTAATAGTTGTAATAAAATATTTAAGTATTTATTGTGTTTGGTAATGTTTTGGTTACAAATATGTGATCAATCTTGGGTGGTCGGCACCTAAACCTATTTTTCCCCATAGGGCCTGTTATTTATATATCACGATTTTGCATAGGGTTTCTAGGAACACAATTATTGTTCTATACGAGGACTGACTGTACTCCATATGGGTAGCAGCAACCCAAGAGAAACGTACCGTGTGGTACTACACTCGGGAAGGTGGGGAATGAAAAAGACCTGGGGATAATTGTGCAGTCAGATATGAAGTTCTCTGAGCAGTTCAGAGAGGCTGCCAGAGCAAGTCATGGAGTTCTGTCAATAATATATAGCAAATACAACCCTGGTGGCTCATATCTGGTGAGTATGGGCTTGGCACACTCAGGGTCCTGAGTTGGATATCATCATTCTTCTCTTTTTTGGTGATTCCCTCCTACTTCTTTTCCCCTCTCTCTCTCTCTCTCTCTCTCAGGGTATTCAAATTTTTTTTTTTTTTTTGGCTGGTGCAGCATAAGCCTCAGGCTTCCTTGCACCATATGGCTAATAATAATAATAATTTTGCTAGCAGAGACAAGGAAGTGATTATCTCTTTGTATAAGCCAATGGTCAGGCCACACCTAGAGTACTGTACAGATCTGGAGGCCTTATTTTAGGAAGAATGTAGAGTTGCTAGAATGAGCACAGAGAAGGGAAACAAGATTGGTGAGAGGAACAAAGGGGTGCACTTACGAAGAAATGTTCAAGTTCTGCGAGTTGCAGCATCTGGAGACTAGGCACCTGTGAGGTGATCTGATCAAGGTGTATAAGGCCTTGAATGGTTTGAGCAGGCCCAATGCTGATGCGATACTTCCGCTTGCTCAGATTAAGAACCTGAGGGGACATAGATTCAAATTAAGGAAAGACAGTTGTAAAATAGATGTGCAGAAATTTGCCTTCAGCCAGCCGGTAGTTGATTGCTGGAACAGACTTCCATCTGTTGTTGTGGAAGTTGATAGCTAAAATAAATTTAAGGCTGAACTAGACAAACATTTGGAGTGATCGGATGGGTGAAATGGGAAGGGTTTTTTTTTTTTTTTTTTTTTGTGGCTGATGCTGCATTATATAGCTTGCTTTGTTGCATTATATGCCTCAACTAATGCAAATGCTAACTCTACTATTCTTAGTAATCCCAACAGAGCCCATGTCTTTTCTTGTTTGATGATGATCCCAAACAGTCAATGGAATCCCCGCCATGTTGCTTTCCAGGCTACAAGCATATTCCAAGAGAAGCAGTGCAAGAATCACTTAAACCTCTGCTTGGGACTGGTGTTAATTAATTTGTTTGTGTTATCAAAAGGAATGGGCAAATTTATTTATTTTATCTAATTTTCAATTAGGTAAAATAAATAAATTTTACCCACTGTTTTATGGCAGAAAAAAAAAAATACAGTGTATAATATATATTGGGAAACGTACATATTTATCAATGACTGCTGTGTTAACTTGTACACGTACCAGCTGAAAGAAAATCCCTAAATACATACATACGTTTCTTTACAAAACTGATAATGAATACCAAGTCATCTGGTCGCAATGGTCTGATTAACTGAATATTATTAATATATATATATTCCCAAATACAGTGTTATACTCATCAAAAAGTGTTGTCTGTGATCGACAGAGTGGACAGTTGAAAAAAGCATATTTTAAACTTTCGTCAATCACATAATTTACACATTTTATTGGGTATGTGGTATTTCAAATATCTGATAGGGGTCACTGAATAATGTCGATAACAGGGTTAGTAATTGCTTTTCATAAATGGACGTTTTACGTAGTTATAAGAAGAGGGACTCAGATCCCAGTAGCATTAATACAGGCAGTCACGACGGCTCTAGAACGAGAAACAGCATCCGCCACCCCAATCAACCGGCACTGGTTGTTAATGTCTGAAATCGTTTCAACAAACGAATATAAAACAAGAATACAGAAATGCTCTTACATTTGCAAATGGGTTTGGAAAGATACCGTATTAAACGATTAATATTATTCCATAATGCCCACTTGAAAATGTGGACAGCGTACGGATAACAAGTATCAACAAACTATATTATTCAGAAACGACTAATTATCCTCTATCACTACTCTGTGCCCTCTATCTACAGCTGGGGAACTCTTTCCGGATATTGCTACTAACTTCACACTGGAATATTTTGTTACCGCAAAACCTAAATCACTGTTATTCGTAGCGGTTACTTCGGGAATATTATTATTAGCTATATGGTGCAAGGAAGCCTGAGGCTTATGCTGCACCAGCTAAAAAAAAAAATTCCCAAATTACCCTAAGAGAGAGAGAGAAGGGAATCACCAAGAAAGAGAATAATGATGATATCCAGCTCAGAACCCGGGTTGTGCCAAGCCCATACTCACCAGATGTGAGCCCCTGGGGTTAGTATGTACATAATTCGAAATGACAGTTATTTCTGATAACAGGTATTTTTATCTTTCTTACTAGTTAGAGAAGAGAAATTACTTAAACAAACTGTTCCTGTTACAAAAAAAAAAAAAAAAAAAAAAACATGATTACTTTTATCTGTTGTTTTGGAACATATACCTAGTACAGTATAACAAGCACTGAAGTAACAAAAACGGATTCAATATGAATATAGTATATCCTAATAACTCATCTGTTACAGAGTACTTCACCTGAAGAATATGACTGTAACCTTGACCCCAATTGATTGATTCCAACAAATTGGAAACAATTTGCAAACAGCCCAAGTGTTTCCATTTTGCATTTCAGGTTTCATCACATAGAAACCTGAAATGGAAATTCTTGGAATGAAAAGCATCTTTAATATCGCTAGCGTTGTGCAGAAACATGTTAAAACAAGTCGAAATACAATGATTCAATATTGCACAAA